>NC_091294.1:50179849-50224849 GCF_038502225.1 Cherax quadricarinatus | reverse complement strand
ACATCCCTTTGATTCATCTGAGTCTTCAACTTCCAATTGTGACCTCTTGTGTCTGTGTCCCATCTCTGGAACATCCCGTCTTTGTCCACCTCGTCTATTCCGCGCAGTATTTTATATGTCGTTATCATGTCTCCCCTGACCCTCCTGGCCTCCAGTGTCGTCAGGCCGATTTCCCTCAACCTTTCTTCATAGGACAATCCCCGTAGCTCTGGGACTAGTCTTGTTGCAAACCTTTGCACTTTCTCTAATTTCTTGACGTGCTTGACTAGGTGTGGATTCCAAACTGGTGCTGCTCCAGTATGGGCCTGACGTAGATGGTATACAGAGTCTTAAACGAATCCTTACTGAGGTATCAGAACGCTATCCGTAGGTTTGCCAGGCGCCCATATGCTGCAGCAGTTATCTGATTGATGTGCGCCTCAGGAGATATGCTCGGTGTTATACTCACCCCCAGATCTTTTTCCTTGAGTGAGGTTTGCAGTCTTTGGCCATCTAAACTATATTGTGTCTGCGGTCTTCTTTGCCTTTCCCCAATCTTCATGACTTTGCATTTGGCAGGGTTAAATTCAAGGATCCAGTTGCTGGACCAGGCTTGTAGACTGTCCAGGTCTCTTTGTAGTCCTGCCTGATCCTCGTCCGATTTGATTCTTCTCATTAACTTCACATCATCTGCAAACAAGGACACTTCTGAGTCTATCCCTTCCGTTATGTCGTTCACGTATACCAAGAACAGCACAGGTCCTAGGACTGACCCCTGTGGAACCCCGCTTGTCACAGGCGCCCACTCTGACACCTCGTCGCGTACCATGACTCGTTGTTGCCTCCCTGTCAGATATTCTCTGATCCATTGCAGTGCCTTTCCTGTTATATGCGCCTGATGCTCTAGCTTCTGCACTAATCTCTTGTGAGGAACTGTCAAAGGCCTTCTTGCAGTCCAAGAAGATGCAATCAACCCACCCCTCTCTCTCGTGTCTTACTTCTGTTATTTTATCATAAAACTCCAGAAGGTTTGTGACACAGGATTTGCCTTCCGTGAATCCGTGCTGGTTGGCATTTATACTCTTGTTCCGTTCCAGGTGCTCCACCACTCTCCTCCTGATAATCTCCATAATTTTGCATACTATACACGTCAGTGACACTGGTCTGTAGTTTAGTGCCTCTTTTCTGTCTCCTTTTTTAAAAATGGGAACTACATTTGCCGTCTTCCATACCTCACGTAGTTGCCCAGTTTCCAGGGACGTGTTGAAGATTGTGGTAAGTGGCACGCACAACATATCTGCTCCCTCTCTAAGGACCCACGGGGAGATGTTGTCCGGTCCCATTGCCTTTGAGGTATCGATGTGTGTGTGTGTGTGTGTGTATGTGTGTGTGTGTGTGTGTGTGTGTGTGTGTGTGTGTGTGTGTGTGTGTGTGTGTGTGTGTGTGTGCCCCCACTTCTAAGTATTCATACTGCTAATAAATACCGGTAGATACCAGTAATTCTAAGCTTTCCAATACTTGTAACACTTATCGATTCTACTTCTAAAATTCAGAAAGTAGCTAGGTTGTAAAATTTAGCTTGTCTCAGCTTAAGTGTCTGACGTTATCCCTCACTACCGCTTTACTCCTTGCACTCTCCTCTATGTCTCAGCTTAAGTGTCTGACGTTATCCCTCACTACCGCTTTACTCCTTGCACTCTCCTCTATGCTATTTCTACTCTAATTCTGGTAATGGCTTGCAGGAGTGAGTGACCAGTATCTAACAGTGTGTGTGTGTGTGTGTGTGTGTGTGTGTGTGTGTGTGTGTGTGTGTGTGTGTGTGTGTGTGTGTGTGTGTGTGTGTGTGTGTGTGTGTGTGAACGTGTGTGTGTGTGTGTGTGTGTGTGTGTGAACGTGTGGGTGGGTGTGAGCGTGTATATTCACTTTATGCACTGAACGGTGTTTTAAAATATACGAATCCTGCTGCAAAGAAATCACGTATTATATTCCAGAACGTTGAAGTTGAAAGGAGATATCTTTTATGAGTCCCCCAGCAAGAATATATCTGGCTGCAGGTGTGTACAGAGAGGGATTAATAACAGGCGTGAATGGAGGTGTGTTTACACTGACTCAGGCAGCTGAGAGTCAGGGACAGCAGCAACGGCGTGAAACAGCCGCGGCTCCATACATATCAACACACATTGCTGTGGCCAGTTTCGAGGGTTCCTCTACTGAGTAGAGTCTATTCCTACCTTGCTGAGTGTTCGATTAACCAGGCTGTGTCTGCTAGAAAGCTAATGTAACCAATCATAGATTGTCTTAACTGGGACTTTAACATTCTACAGAATTAGTGAGGATTCCATATACGACTTATGTCAGCGTTGTCACAGAGAATGCAGCCTAACATTTAGTATAAACTATTAGAAAAGATGGATATATATTTATATATATATATATATATATATATATATATATATATATATATATATATATATATATATATATATATATGCAAAACAACCACGGGGGTAATAGGATCGACACTATGTCCAGCTCTTCTAGGGCAGGGCAGGTGCCTGAGCCAGAGCTTTCAGCTCACAAGACTCATTCCCAGTAGCCTCCTTGGGGCGGGATGGCAGACCAGAGAGGTCTAGCTTCTCCCTACGAGCCCCGTGAGGGCGGGGAATGTGACCAGGCATGGGGACAGTTGGTCCCAACGATGAGAGGGCACTTGTACCTCCTCCCATGGGAGACTTAGGTCTCAGACACTCCCTCGACAGGGAGCCAAGGCCGGGCCACCACTTGGAAAAGGCCCGGGCAGGGAGAATACCGGCGAATCAACAAGAAGAAGGGGGGAGTAGAATGATAGCTCTAGGCCTTTCGTGTTGCAATCAACATATTATCAGGAGCTTGCAAAATTGCAGAGAAAAGGAGTGTCCAGCAAATAACGTTCCCAGAGGACCGTCTTTACTGGAGTGAGAGAGGGAGAAAGGAGAGGGTACCGGAAGTGACCAGGCACCAACAGTACCCATAGGCAGAAAGATGAATATTATAGCATTAGAAAAATCCCACAAGCATTGATATTGTTTACCTGGAGTTTACCTGGAGAGAGTTTCGGGGGTCAACGCCCCCGCGGCCCGGTCTGTGACCAGGCCTCCTGGTGGATCAGCCCCTGATCAACCAGGCTGTTGCTGCTGGCTGCACGCAATAACCTAAACGAAATTAACGTGGCAAAAATAAAAATATCGGTCATATTCTGCTATGACAGCTATAACTCTAAATACATTATCAGTGATATAGAAATCACTGGCAATTATATCCTCCCAGCTTGGGACAACGTGTCCCTTTAAATTACAAGAGAAAACGGGTCCATACAGAGGGGAAATGGGGCTCATTAAAATAAACTCATTAAAGGGGAGACATCTGTAATAACAGGAAAGCTGGCCAAAGATATTCATCCCACATAATTCTGAGCCAAACTCTGGTTCAACCTTCAGAAACTGCAGCTAAACAAAAATATAGGCTTAATTCCTCGGTGTGGCACTACATTTAAGACAGTTTGATGCATTCTTATTAGAGCCCAGTTTTAAACTGTGTACTATTGCCTCAACTAAAAACGCATCTAATTTGAACATCCCATCACTGATATTGTATAATGACTGCTTATCATGCTTAATAATTGCAGATTCTACAATATTTCTTTCAAGCCAGGACGAACAATGGAAAATGACTCATGCTTCACGTCAATTTGCTGCGTTATTACAAGCCATAATATGGTTGAAAATCGCGTTCGACTTCTGTGCTATACGTATCGAATAACGGTGCTGGGACATTCTCACCTCCAATGACTTTCCAGTCTGTCCTAAATAGGAGAAACTGCAAACATTGCAGCCAACTCTGTAGATACCACCAGCACACTGTTGGAGTGAATTCTTTTTCAGAATGCTTCTAACAGTCCGTGAATTTTTAAATACAACTTGTATATTAAATCTTCTAAGAGCCTTCGGCAGGATATATAAAGTCTCGTTATCTGGGATGACCAGCACATTCTTGGTCTGAGGTGTTATCCTAGGTTCTGTCCTATAATAAGTTTTCTTAACTGCCGGAAAGGCAGATTCCATAAACACTTCAGGACATCGCAGTTTCGTGCCAATGTCAAATATTTTCCTAATTTCTTCATCTAGGAACTCCTGACTGCACACTCCATAGGCTCTCAAAAACATTATAAGAAATACACTCCTTTTGAATTTAGTCTCATATATGGAATAATAGTGAATGCATGAGCACACATTGGTGGCCTTCCTATATACTGTAAACTTAAACTTTCTATCAATCCGGTGTATCAACACTTCTAAGAATGGGAGTTTACAGTCCAACTCTTTTTCCACGGTGAATTTGATAGATGGGACTAAAGCATTAAGTCTCGGTAAAAATGTATCAAGAGTCATATCATTTCGCCAAAGACACAAGATCTCATCCACATATCTGAACCATTTACCTCTACATGGCAGGATATCTTTCAACAGTCTAGCCTCAAAAAATTCCATATACAGATTGCTCAATAAGGGGGACAACGGATTACCCATCGCCGCTCCCTGTTTTTGGGCATAGTAATTCCCTTCAAACTCAAACTTGTACTCAACTACACAAAGCTTAATCAATTCAATAATGGTATTTTTATCATACGGCAAACATAGCAAGTTGGGAACAGGGACCTGCGTGAACAAGACAGTGACATCAAGACTAACAATACCACTTGTTCGTGGGTACAATAATATTAAATACTGCTCGTTGGGCTAGTACACCAAAGAGAAAAATGAAATTAGCTGAGAGGCATCCACTCCACCGTATGTTCTAAGATGATGGATACAACATCTATCTTGGCTGGGTGAGTCATTCTTGAGAATTGTGTGGTCCCGTAGACTAGAGCGTCATCTCTTTCGCTCAACATGAGGCGGGCCAAAGCAGCATGGGTTCGACTTCATCGCTAGTCGCAGAGTTGTTATTGATCAATACCACTCGTCTGTGGTTACAATAATATATATATATATATATATATATATATATATATATATATATATATATATATATATATATATATATATATATATATATATATATATATATATATATATGCTGATGACACTGTGCTCTTGGGAGATTCTGAAGAGAAGTTGCAGAGATTGGTGGATGAATTTGGTAGGGTGTGCAAAAGAAGAAAATTAAAGGTGAATACAGGAAAGAGTAAAGTTATGAGGATAAGAAAAAGATTAGGTGATGAAAGACTGAATATCAGATTGGAGGGAGAGAGTATGTAGGAGGTGAATGTATTCAGATATTTGGGAGTGGACGTGTCAGCGGATGGGTCTATGAAAGATGAGGTGAATCATAGAATTGATGAGGGGAAAAGAGTGAGTGGTGCACTTAAGAGTCTGTGGAGACAAAGAACTTTGTCCTTGGAGGCAAAGAGGGGAATGTATGAGAGTATAGTTTTACCAACGCTCTTATATGGGTGTGAAGCATGGGTGATGAATGTTGCAGCGAGGAGAAGGCTGGAGGCAGTGGAGATGTCATGTCTGAGGGCAATGTGTGGTGTGAATATAATGCAGAGAATTCGTAGTTTGGAAGATAGGAGGAGGTGCGGGATTACCAAAACTGTTGTCCAGAGGGCTGAGGAAGGGTTGTTGAGGTGGTTCGGACATGTAGAGAGAATGGAGCGAAACAGAATGACTTCAAGAGTGTATCAGTCTGTAGTGGAAGGAAGGCGGGGTAGGGGTCGGCCTAGGAAAGGTTGGAGAGAGGGGATAAAGGAGGTTTTGTGTGCGAGGGGCTTGGACTTCCAGCAGGCATGTGTGAGCGTGTTTGATAGGAGTGAATAGAGACAAATGGTTTTTAATACTTGACGTGCTGTTGGAGTGTGAGCAAAGTAACATTTATGAAGGGGCTCAGGGAAACCGGCAGGCCGGACTTGAGTCCTGGAGATGGGAAGTACAGTGCCTGCACTCTGAAGGAGGGGTGTTAATGTTGCAGTTTAAAAACTGTAGTGTAAAGCACCCTTCTGGCAAGACAGTGATGGAGTGAATGATGGTGAAAGTTTTTCTTTTTCGGGCCACCCTGCCTTGGTGGAAATCGGCCAGTGTGATAATATATATATATATATATATATATATATATATATATATATATATATATATATATATATATATATATATATATATATATATATATATATATATATATATATATATATATATATATACATATATATACACAGAGAGAGAGAGAGAGAGAGAGAGAGAGAGAGAGAGAGAGAGAGAGAGAGAGAGAGAGAGAGAGAGAGAGAGAGAGAGAGAGGTACCACCTCTAGAACTGTCCTGGGGACCCTCATCCTCAGAGAAAAGAATAAACTTGCTTCAGGGGAAAACTCAAGGTTCTCCCTGAAGCTGTTTGAGAATTTTCTTCTACCACCCCCTATATTTAATTAATGTATATTTTATTTAAAGACAAAATACATTGACAAAACATTCACAAAGATACAACGGAAAGTAAAACAACATAGGTAACTCAGAGCTACATCACGAATACTTCGTCCAGCTCCCCTGCGGTGGGCCGTGTGGCCAGAATGCTGCAGGCATTTCCTCTCTGGATCGCAACACTGAGTCTCTGAAAGAGGAAGCTGGTCGCCCTGTGGTCCTTGGTTTCTGTGATGAGCTTTTTGCCCAGCTCTTTGAGGAACTTTAGAGCACACTTGCCCCATGCTCCAAGGGTCTCTGACCCTATTGGAATGAAGTTATGGCAAGGGGGAAGGTCTTCATATTTTCGGATCTTCTGGGTCTCCCTGTGGCTGGCAGCTCCACCCCCTTCCACTACGGAGTATGGCAAGTAGGTGTCTGCCAATGTGGCGGCACAGGTGCAGTCCCAGGCAATCTGCTTTCCATCCTTCCAGGGTAGCATAGTGACTCCATCAGGACGCTTTTGACTTCCATCAGACCTCTGTACTTGGGGTTCCCATTGAGCTGGGCAACGGGCTGTGGCGAGGCTTCTCTTTATGATGTCATTGACCTCCTCATGTCTGGCATACTTCCCTTCTGCTGCGTGACACACGAGACCATGAAGTCCGAATTGATCAGCTGTCGCACTGCCGCAAATACATCTATGTTCGGTGAGGATGGGGGTGGCTAGGCGAAGAGCAACACCAATCCGAATGGCCTGTGGGTCGAGATGGGTGCCCAGGGAGGAATTGGGAACAGCTAACAGGAAATCTCTTGAGTGTGGTGCCTTCACTGCCAGGAGACGAGCTTTGTCCTTTCCTGAAGCATTGGAGAGCATTGTGTTGGCGATTTTTTCCATGATCGGTTTGTCCCAGTGGGAATGTTTGTGCTGTTTGGGAGGAGCTGGTCTACTGGAGGAGTCTGTAATGGTGTCCCACCGAATCGCTGCTTCAGTGAACCTGGGGTCTTGAGCTCCTACCACGTCTCTCAAGCGTTCGGGTACTGTCTTCTTGACCAATGCAGTGGAAGCCAAACACGAAGACAGAAAAGCAGGTAAAGCAATATGCATTGCTTTACGCACCCCTATACCTCCCAGTCGCACTGGGAGGGTTGCCTGATCCCATTGCTCATCCTCTAGTGACAGGTTCAGTGCCTTCTTAAAAGTTGATCTCAGGTGTGCGTCATATTCATCGAGTGTTGGGTTGTCAAAAGAGGGTGCACACCTCAAGAAGTAAGTGAGTCTTGGCATAGTAAGACACCTTGTGAGGAGATACAGAGCATCATGGGCATCAAGATCGCTTATTCTCTCCTCCATTCTCAAAAGGTCATTCAATTTGTCCCTGAAACAGTGTCGATGGCCTGGTGACCCAGCGGTGCCCCCAAGAGGACGGAGTGGTAGTTGAGACTTCTGGGAGGATTCTTCGCACAGCATTGATTATTTCCTGGTTCGCTGTGATGATTTCACACTTGGAGGGATTGAGGATGAGTCCCAAGTCTTCTCCCTGTGTTTTCACCAGTTGTAGTTCCCCCACCAGGGACTCTTCAGTACCTGCCAGAGTGCCGTCATCCAGGTACCAGATATTGAGCTCACTGCATAGGCTGGAAGTTAGTTCTCTTACTGCCAAGCAGAAGAGAAGTGGAGCGAGTGGGTCACCCTGCTGAACACCCTCTGATGATTGAATTTCATGTTCTCAAAACAAAAGAATTGAGGGTTTGCTGTAGCCGGCTGAAATGAAGGGAAAAAGACTTGGAAACCGATCCCGAACAGCTGGCAAAATAGCATCTCTCTTCACCATATTAAAGGCATTTCTAAAATCAAGTTTGACTATGGCCTTGTCTTCTGGTAGGTCCCTGATGTAGGCCCTTGCGGCGTGAGCTGCGGCTTCACTGCCTTGAGAGACCCCAAAGCCCAGTTGGTGTGGCTGGAGTAAAGTGGCAGCTTCTAGGCGAATGTTTCTCATTGCTGCTTTGGCAACGAGACGGCAAAGAGTGTTTCCAACTGCAATGGGTCTGATTCCCCCATCCCTCTTCTTCAAAGCACATAGTGAGGCTCCAAAAAAGAAAGGTATAATTTCTTCTGGGATTCGCCCAGCCAGGCAATTGTTGACGAAAGTTGTTAACTCGGTGAGAAGAATTGATGCAGATTCACCGAGTACTGGATTTACCATCTCTTTGAGGTGCTGAGGTCGAATTCCAGTGTAACCTCCTGCAGATCCTGTTGCAAATGACACGATCGCCTTATAGACTTCCGATTCTCGCAAAATTAATTGTTCGATGATGGGGTCTTCCTCAGGGTTGTCGTTGATGGCTATGGTGTCCCTGGTTGGATGCTTGTCTCTTAGTGCTTGGGCCGTGGTCTCATCCTTGGGGGCTACAGTGCCGTCACTTGTAATTATTCGTATTGCTCCCACTATATATATTTTTTCAAACAAGTCGGTCGTCTCCCACCGAAGCAGGGTGACCCAAAAAGAAAGAAAATTCCCAGAAAGAAAATATTTTCATTATCATTCAAAACTTTCACCTCACTCATACATAATCACTGTTTCTGCAGAGATGCTCGGAACACAACAGCTTAGAAGCATATACGTATAAAGATGCACAACATATCCCTCCAAACTGCCAATATCCCAATCCCCTCATTTAAAGTGCATGCATTGTACTTTCCATTTCCAGGACTCAAGTCCGGCTATATAAAAATAACCGGTTTCCCTGAATCCATTCACTAAATATTACCCTGCTCACACTCCAACAGCTCGTCAGGTCCCAAATACCATTCGTCTCCATTCACTCCTAACACGCTCACGCACGCTTGCTGAAAGTTCAAGCCCCTCGCCCAGAAAGCCTGCTTTACCCCCTCCCTCCAACCTTTTCGAGGATGACACCTACCCCGCCTTCCTTCCCCTACTTTGATCCATTCTCTCTAAATGACCAAACCACCTCAACAACCCCTCTTCAGCCCTCTGACTAATACTTTTATTAACTACACACCTTCTCCTAATTTCCACACTCCAGATTTTCGGCATATTTACACCACACATTGCCCTTAGACAGGACATCTCCACTGCCTCCAACCGCCTCCTCGCTGCAGCATTTACAACCCAAACTTCACAACAATATAAAAGTGTTGTTACTACTGTACTTTAAACCATACCCCCGGCCGGGATTGACTGTACTTTCATACATTCCCTTCTGGCCGTGACGAACTCTAGCTCAAGTCCCTTCACTGCCGTCAACATGACTCAAGAAATCGTGTCATTACGATTTCTTGAGCTACTGTACTTTCATACATTCCCTTCTTTGCCTACAAAGATAACGTTTTTTGTCTCCACATATACCTCAACACACCACTCGCCTTTTTTCCTTCATCAATTCTATGATTAACTTCATCCTTCATAAATCTATCCGCCGACACGTCAACTCCCAAATATCTGAAAACATTCACTTCTTCCATACTACTTCCCCCCCCAGTTTGATATCCAATTTTTCTTTATCTAAATCATTTGATACCCTCATTGCCTTACTCCTTTCTATGTTCACTTTAAACTTTCTACCTTTACACACACTTCCAAACTCGTCCACTCACCTTTGCAATTTTTCTTTAGAATCTCCCATAAGCACAGTATCATCAGCAAAAAGTAACTGTGTCAATTCCCATTTTGTATTTCATTCCCCATAATTTGATCCCACCCCTCTCCCGAACACCCTAGCATTTACTTCTTTTACAACCCCATCTATAAATATATTAAACAACCATGGTGACATTACACATCCCTGTCTAAGACCTACTTTTACCGGGAAGTAGTCTCTCTCTCTTCTACACACCCTAACCTGAGCCTCACTATCCTCATAAAAACTCTTTACAGCATTTTGTAACTTACCACCTATTCCATAAACTTGCAACATCTGCCACATTGCTCCACTATCCACTCTATCATATGCCTTTTCTAAATCCATTAATGCAATAAAAACTTCTCTACCTTTATCTATATACTGTTCACATATATGCCTCAATGTAAACACTTGATCTACACATCCCCTACCCACTCTGAAACCTGCAATCCTATATTCTGTCTTACCTCTAATTCTTTCAATAATAACCCTACCTTACTCTTTACCTGGTATACTCAGTAAACTTATTCCTCTATAATTTTTACAATCTCTTTTGTCCCCCTTCCTTTTATATAAAAGGATTATACATGCTCTCCGCCAGTCCCTAGGTACCTTCCCCTCTTTCATACATTTATTAAACAAAAATACCAACCACTCCAACACTATATCCCCCCTGTTTTTAACATTTCTGTCATGATCCCGTCAGTTCCAGCTGCTTTACCCCCTTTCATTCTACGTAATGCCTCACGCAACTCCCCCACACTTACATCCTGCTCTTCTTCACTCCTAAAAGATGGTATACCTCCCTGGCCAGTGCCTGAAATTACCACCTCCCTTTCTTCGTCGACATTTAAAAGTTCCTCAAAATATTCTCGCCATCTACCCAATACCTCCATCTCCCCATATATTAACTCCCCTACTCTGTTTTTAACTGACAAATTCATTCGTTCCCTAGGCTTTCTTAACTTGCTTAACTCACTCCAAATTTTTTTTCTTATTTTCATTAAAATTTCTGGACAGTGCCTCTCCAACTCTATCATCTGCTCTCCTTTTGCACTCTCTCACCATTCTCTTCACCTTTCTTTTTCTCTCCATATACTCTATTCTTCTTGTAACACTTCTGCTTTGTGAAAACCTCCTACCGTTTTCTCTTTTATCACACCCTTTATTTCATCAATCCACCAATTATTCCTCTTTCCTCCTGCACCCATCCTCCTATAACCACAAACTTCTGCCCCACATTCTAATACTACATTTTTAAAACTATTCCAACCCTCTTCAACCCCTCCCCCATCACTACTCATACTTGCACTAGCCCACCTTTCTGCCAATACTTGCTTATATTTCACCCTAACTTTCTCCTCCCTTAGTTTATACATTTTCACCTCTCTCTTACTTGTTGCCATTTTCCACTTGTCGTATCTACCTCTTACTCTCACTGTAGCTACAACTAAATAATGATCCGATATATCAGTTGCCCCTCTATAAACGTGTACATCCTGGAGCCTATCCATCAACCTTTTATTCACCAATACTTAGTCTAACAAACTACTTTCATTAAGTGCTATATCATACCTTGTATGTTTATTTATCCTCTTTTTCATAAAATATGTATTACTTATTACCAAACCTATTTCTACACATAGCTCAATTAAACGCTCCCCATTTACATTTACCCCTGGCACCCCAAATTTACCTACTACTCCCTCCACAACATTTTTACCCACTTTAGCATTGAAATCTCCAACCACAAGTACTCTCGCACTTGGTTCAAAACTACTCACGTATTCGCTCAACATTTCCCAAAATCTCTCTCTCTCCTCTCCACTTCTCTCTTTTCCAGGTGCATATACTCTTACTATAACCCACTTTTCACATCCAACCTTTATTTTACTGCACATAATCCTTGAATTAATACATTTATAGTCCCTCTTTTCCTGCCATAGCTTATCCTTCAACATTATTGCTACTCTTTCTTTAGCTCTAAGTCTAATTGAAACCCCTGACCTAATGTTATTTATTCCTCTCCACTGACACTCTCCCACCCCCTTCAGCTTTGTTTCACTTAAAGCCAGGACATCCAGCTTCTTCTCATTCATAACATCCACAATCATCTCTTTCTTATCATCTGCACAACATCCACGCACATTCAGACATCCCACTTTGATAGTTTTCTTCTTCTTATTCTTCTAAGTAATTATTACAGGAAAAGGGGTTACTAGCCCATTGTTCCCGGCATTTTAGTTGACTCCTGCAACACGCATGGCTTACGGAGGAAAGATTCTTATTCCACTTCCCAATGCATATTAAAGGAAAAGTAATAAGAACAAGAACTATTAAGATAAAATAATGGAAAACGTAGATGAGTGTATATGAATAAACGTGTACATGTATGTGTAGTGTGACCTAAGTGTAAGTAGAAGTAGCAAGACGTACCTGTTATCTTGCATATTTATGAGACAACAAAAGACACCAGCAATCCTACCATCATGAAAACAATTACAGGCTTTCGTTTTACACTCACTTGGCAGGAAGGTAGTACCTCCCTGGGTGGTTTCTGTCTGCCAACCTAATATATATATATATATATATATATATATATATATATATATATATATATATATATATATATATATATATATATATATGCAATAAGATCACAGTAAACAGGTGATTTCAAAATATGCAAAACAACCACTCTGAAAGAATAGAGAAATTCCAAGCGCTTTCGTGACTACTCACATTATCAAGGAACTATGAAAGTGAAGCATCCAAGGAAGCTATATAAGGGGTCGGCCAGCACCTCACTATCAGATCCCACAACGGTTAAACACGTGACGCGCGGCGAGCCAACTTGGATAGGTCCTTTGCAAAACTCACCCCCAAGCTATTTATTTGTCCAGTGTATTATTAAATTCTACCCAGATTCTATTAATTATAAATGGATCTAATTTATATAAACCAAAGGAAATATTCATATTATTGTCAAAACTGCTTTTTATGAAACAAGATTCAATTATATTCCTGTCGACCATGGACTTGCTTGATACTACTTTCTCAACTTTTTGAAAATCAATTGGATGGTTAAAATCTCTTACATGAATAAATAGAGCATTGGAATCTTGTCCAGTTCTAATGCTATATTTATGTTGCTTTAATCTTAGTTCAAGATTTTTACCAGTTTGACCGTAATAAACTTTATCGCAAATTTTACAAGGAATCTTATAGACACATCCATCAGCATTTTGGGGGGAATTCTTAATCAAAAGTTTTTTTACTGTATCAAGATTTTTGAATACAACTTTAATATTAAAAGTCTTAAGAAGAGAAGGCATATCAACCAAGTTTTCATGGTAAGGGAGAACCAACATATTTTTAGTTGAATAAGGCTGGTTGCCCTTTTTTGGATTATAAAAAGTGTTCCTAGCAACTTTAAAAGATTTATCAATAACATTTCTTGGGTATTTTAAATCATTACCTATTTCATAAATTTTGGATATTTCCTCATCTATGAACTCAGGACTACAAATTCGTAAAGCTCTCAAAAACATTGATGAGAAAACAGACAGTTTGACTCGATCTTGATGCGAGGAATAATAGTGGACATAGGAACAGTTATTTGTAGGTTTTCTGTAAATTTTAAATTTGAATTCATTATTACCCTTAATAATTAAAACATCTAGAAAAGGCAATGAGTTATTTTCTTCAAACTCAACAGTAAAGTTTATAGAATGGGCTAAGCTATTTAATTTTCCAAGAAAATGGTGTATATCTACATTTTTGGGCATAAGACACAAAATATCATCAACATATCTGAACCATTTTGCTCTATTAGGGAGGATTGTGTACACACACACACACACACACACACACACACACACACACACACACACACACACACACACAGACATGAACGACCACACACAATGGCACACCTACACACACACGCCAAAAAAACATATATATTGTGTCCAGCGAGCAAGAAAAGGGTTTAGGAAAATCCGTTCCACAGTTATCTCTGCAAACCAAAAAGTTTTTGAGAAGGAAGAATTTTGGTGCAGCCTTTTGAGAGATATACGAGTATTTTTTCTGTTTTTATATCAGAAAGGACGCTGGGGAAAATTGTGATTGGATTTTTTACATGTTTGTACTGTTAATAATTGGCCTCATAAACTTTCATTAATTGCGTTGTTAAAATGCAAAATTGCGTGGTGCGATTAGCTTTGATGGATGGTTTTGTTAGTTTGGTTAAATTTCCCTGTGTATGTTTGTGTTTGCGTATGTACATGTGCCTGTACATATCTGTGTATGTCTGTTTTTATGTGCATGCTTCTGTAAGTCTGTGTATGTCTTTGAAAGTTTCTTTATGTTCGTTTATGTGGGAATCTTTGATTCTTTCCACGCTCGCGCGCGCGCACGCGTCTGTATATTCACGTAGTTGCACTTACCTGAGTTTCTGTGTGTTAATATCCGGCTCTTGTGCCCTTCTTTCGTCTGAACTTTCGACTTGTTGACCTGCTATGGCTCGGTAACCCCTCGTGGACATTCACCCTCTATATCGTTCCCATGGTCATGGTTATTGCAACACTGAAAGAGTGCTTTCTACCATAGCCATGGTTTATGTGCACCAGTCCTGAGCTCTCATCTGTCCCACGTCGTTCCCAATAAGTATTTAATGATTTATATATTTTTCTCCTTGGTATGTTTTCTTTAAGAATTCTTCAGTTATGGTTATGTAGTCATTTTCTAAACTAAAATTCAAAGGTTGAGAGCTGCCTCTGCTCACTTGCACTGATACAAGCACATCACCGCCTGCTACTTGTCTTGCCTTGCACTGACACAGCTAAGCAACACTCGCTAGCTCGATCGCTAGTGCACTCAGCTCACACACTGAGGTCCGGGACTCGAATCTTTTTCGGTGCGGCTGGTAAACATTAGGGACGTGTTTCCATAAGACACCTGCTGTCCCTGTCCCTGTTCACCCATCAGTTCAAAATGGGTACCTGGGTGTTAGTCGACTGGTGTGGGTCGCATCCTGGGACAAAATTGACCTAATTTGCCCGAAATGCTTAGCATAACAAGCGGATTTTTATATAGTAGTATGTCATTGTTGTCAACTAGGACTGTATACCTTGTACATGTACTTGTAGTAAATAAAGATATTATATTATATTATATTACATTTTATTATATTATTTGCTGACGCTGACACGCGCATAACAACACTTGTTTGTGTTACTGTGAAGAAAAGCAAAATACCAGTCCCCTCTTGTCACCATATGTGTGTGTGTGTGTGTGTGTGTGTGTGTGTGTGTGTGTGTGTGTGTGTGTATGTGTGTGTGTGTGTGTGTGTGTGTGTGTGTGTGTGTGTGTGTACTCACCTAGTTGTACTCACCTAGTTGAGGTTGCGGGGGTCGAGTCCGAGCTCCTGGCCCCGCCTCTTCACTGATCGCTACTAGGTCACTCTCCCTGAGCCGTGAGCTTTATCATACCTCTGCTTAAAGCTATGTATGGATCCTGCCTCCACTACATCGCTTCCCAAACTATTCCACTTACTGACTACTCTGTGGCTGAAGAAATACTTCCTAACATCCCTGTGATTCATCTGTGTCTTCAGCTTCCAACTGTGTCCCCTTGTTACTGTGTCCAATCTCTGGAACATCCTGTCTTTGTCCACCTTGTCAATGTGTGTGTGTGTGTATGTGTGTGTGTATGTGTGTGTGTGTGTGTATGTGTGTGTGTGTGTGTGTGTATGTGTATGTACTCACCTATTTGTACTCACCTATTTGTGGTTGCAGGGGTCGAGTCTTAGCTCCTGGCCCCGCCTCTTCACCGGTTGCTACTGGGCTCTCTCTCTCCCCGCTCCATGAGCTTTATCAAACCTCGTCTTAAAACTGTGTATGGTTCCTGCCTCCACTACGTCATTTTCTAGGCTATTCCACTGCCTTACAACTCTATGACTGAAGAAATACTTCCTAATATCTCTCTGACTCATTTGTGTCTTCAACTTCCAATTGTGGCCTCTTGTTTCTGTGTCCCCTCCCTGGAACATCCTGTCTTTGTCCACCTTGTCTATTCCACGCAGTATTTTATATGTCGTTATCATGTCTCCCCTGACCCTCCTGTCCTCCAGTGTGGTCAGGCCGATTTCCCTTAATCTTTCTTCATAGGACATTCCCCTTAGCTCTGGAACTAACCTTGTCGCAAACCTTTGTACTTTCTCTAGTTTCTTGACGTGCTTTATCAAGTGCGGGTTCCAAACAGGTGCTGCATACTCCAGTATGGGCCTGACATACACGGTGTACAGTGTCTTGACCGATTCCTTACTAAGGTATCGGAATGCTGTTCTCAGGTTTGCCAGGCGCCCATATGCTGCAGCAGTTATCTGATTGATGTTTGCTTCCGGAGACATGCTCGGTGTTATACTCACCCCGAGATCTTTCTCCTTGAGTGAGGTTTGCAGTCTTTGGCCACCTAGCCTATACTCTGTCTGTGGTCTTCTGTGCCCTTCCCCTATCTTCATGACTTTGCATTTGGCAGGATTAAATTCGAGAAGCCATTTGATGGAACAGGTGTCCAGTCTGTCCAGGTCTCTTTAAAGTCCTGCCTGGTCCTCATCTGATTTAATTCTTCTCATTAACTTCACATCATCTGCAAACAGGGACACTTCTGAGTCTAACCCTTGCATCATGTCGTTCACATATACCAAAAATAGCACTGGTCCTAGGACCGACCCATGTGGGACCCCGCTCGTCACAGGTGCCCACTGTGATACATCATTACGTACCATGACTCGTTGTTGCCTCCCTGTCAGGTATTCTCTGATCCATTGCAGTGCCCTTCCTGTTATATGCGCCTGATGCCCTAGCTTCTGCACTAATCTCTTGTGAGGAACTGTGTCAAAGGCCTTCTTGCAGTCCAAGAAGATGCAATCAACCCACCCCTCTCTCTCGTGTCTTACTTCTGTTATTTTATCATAAAACTCCAGAAGGTTTGTGCCACAGGATTTGCCTTCCATGAATCCGTGCTGGTTGGCATTTATACTCTTGCTCTGTTCCAGGTGCTCTACCACTCTCCTCCTGATAATCTTCTCCATAACTTTGCATACTATACACGTCAATGACACAGGTCTATAGTTTAGTGCCACTTTTCTGTCTCCTTTTTTAAAAATGGGAACTACATTTGCCATCTTCCATACCTCAGGTAGTTGCCCAGTTTCCAGGGACGTGTTGAAGATTGTGGTAAGTGGCACGCACAACATATCTGCTCCCTCTCTAAGGACCCACGGGGAGATGTTGTCCGGTCCCATTGCCTTTGAGGTATCGATGTCCCTTAGCAGTTTCTTCACCTCCTCCTCATCTGTATGTCGTCCAACACTTGTTGGTGTATTCCTTGCTGGTGTCCTCATCTGGTCTGTCCCCTGTGTGTGTGTGTGTGTGTGTACTCACCTAGTTGTACTCACCTAGTTGAGGTTGCAGGGGTCGAGTCCAAGCTCCTGGCCCCGCCTCTTCACTGGTCGCTACTAGGTCACTCTCCCTGAACCATGAGCTTTATCGTACCTCTGCTTAAAGCTATGTATGGATCCTGCCTCCACTACATCGCTTCCCAAACTATTCCACTTCCTGACTACTCTGTGGCTGAAGAAATACTTCCTAACATCCCTTTGATTCATCTGTGTCTTCAGCTTCCAACTGTGTCCCCGTGTTGCTGTGTCCAGTCTCTGGAACATCCTGTCTTTGTCCACCTTGTCAATTCCTCTCAGTATTTTGTAAGTCGTTATCATGTACCCCCTATCTCTTCTGTCCTCCAGTGTCGTCAGGTTGTTTTCCCTTAACCTCTCCTCAAAGGACATACCTCTTAACTCTGGGACTAGTCTTGTTGCAAACCTTTGCACTTTCTCTAGTTTCTTTACATGCTTGGCTAGGTGTGGGTTCCAAACTGGTGCCGCATACTCTAATATGGGCCTAACGTACACGGTGTACAGGGTCCTGAACGATTCCTTATTAAGATGTCGGAATGCTGTTCTGAGGTTTGCCAGGCACCCATATGCTGCAGCAGTTATTTGGTTGATGTGCGCTTCAGGAGATGTGCCTGGTGTTATACTCACCCCAAGATCTTTTTCTTTAAGTGATGTTTGTAGTCTTTGGCCACCTAGACTGTACTCCGTGTGCGGTCTTCTTTGCCCTTCCCCAATCCTCATGACTTTGCACTTGGTGGGATTGAACTCCAGGAGCCAGTTGCTGGACCAGGTCTGCAGCCTGTCCAGATCCCTTTGTAGTTCTGCCTGGTCTTCGATCGAATGAACTCTTCTCATCAACTTCACGTCATCTGCAAACAGGGACACCTCGGAGTTTATTCCTTCCGTCATGTCGTTCACAAATACCAGAAACAGCACTGGTCCTAGGACTGACCCCTGTGGGACCCCGCTGGTCACAGGTGCCCACTCTGACACCTCGCCACGTACCATTACTCGCTGCTGCCTTCCTGACAAGTATTCCCTGATCCATTGCAGTGCCTTCCCTGTTATCCCTGCTTGGTCCTCCAGTTTTTGCACTAATCTCTTGTGTGGTACTGTGTCAAAAGCCTTCTTGCAGTCCAAGAAAATGCAATCCACCCACCCCTCTCTCTCTTATCTTACTGCTGTCACCATGTCATAGAACTCCGGTGGGTTTGTGACACAGGATTTCTCATCTCTGAAACCATGTTGGCTGTTGGTGATGAGATCATTCCTTTCTAGATGTTCCACCATTCTTCTCCTGACAATCTTTTCCATGATTTTGCATGCTATACATGTCAGTGACACTGATCTGTAGTTTAGTGCTTCATGTCTGTCTCCTTTTTTAAAGATTGGGACCACATTTGCTGTCTTCCATGCCTCAGGCAATCTCCCTGTTTCGATAGATGTATTGAATATTGTTGTTAGGGGTACACATAGCGCCTCTGCTCCCTCTCTCAGGACCCATGGAGAGATGTTATCTGGCCCCATTGCCTTTGAGGTATCTAGCTCACTCAGAAGCCTCTTCACTTCTTCCTCGGTTGTGTGTACTGTGTCCAGCACATGGTTGTGTACCCCACTTCTCCGTCTTTCTGGAGCCCCTTCTGTCTCCTCTGTGAACACTTCTTTGAATCTCTTGTTGAGTTCCTCACATACTTCACGGTCATTTCTTGTTGTCTCTCCTCCTTCCTTCCTTAGCCTGATTACCTGGTCCTTAATGGTTGTTTTCTTCCTGATGTGGCTGTATAACAGCTTCGGGTCAGATTTGGCTTTTGCTGCTATGTCGTTTTCATATTGACGTTGGGCCTCCCTTCTTATCTGTGCATATTCGTTTCTGGCTCTACGACTGATCTCCTTATTCTCCTGGGTCCATTGCCTTCTATATTTCTTCCATTCCCTAGCACACTTGTTTTTTGCCTCCCTGCACCTTTGGGTAAACCATGGGCTCATCCTGGCTTTTTCATTATACCTGTTACCCTTGGGTACAAACCTCTCCTCAGCGTCCTTGCATTTCGTTGCTACATATTCCATCATCTCATTAACTGGCTTCCCTGCCAGTTCTCTGTCCCACTGAACCTCATTCAGGAAGTTCCTCATTCCTGTGTAGTCCCCTTTCCTGTAGTTTGGTTTCATTTGTCCTGGCCTTCCTGCTTCCCCCTCCACTTGTAGCTCTACTGTGTATTCGAAGCTCAAAACCACATGATCGCTGGCCCCAAGGGGTCTTTCATATGTGATGTCCTCAATACCTGCACTACTCAAGGTGAATACTAAGTCCAGTCTTGCTGGTTCATCCTCTCCTCTCTCTCTTGTAGTGTCCCTTACGTGTTGGTACATGAAGTTTTCCAGTACCACCTCCATCATCTTAGCCCTCCATGTATCTTGGCCCCCATGTGGCTCCAAGTTCTCCCATTCGATCTCCTTGTGGTTAAGTCGCCCATGATCAGGAGCTTTGCCCTGCATGCATGAGCTCTTCTCGCCACTGCAGCCAGTGTGTCAACCATCGCTCTATTGCTCTCGTCATACTCTTGCCTTGGTCTTCTGCTGTTCTGTGGTGGGTTACACATCACTGCAATTATCACCTTGGGACCACCAGAGTGAAGCGTTCCCGCTATGTAATCACTTTCTTCTCCGCTGTCTCCTCTCTCCAGCTCATCAAAATTCCATTGGTGTTTGATCAGCAATGCCACTCCTCCACCCCCCCTGTTCCTTCTGTTTTTTCTCAGGATCTGGTATCCCACTGGAAAGATGGCATCTGTTATCATACCTGTAAGCTTGGTTTCTGTGATTGCTATGATGTCTGGTGATGCCTCTTTGACTCTTTCGTGCCACTCCTCCCACTTGTTTGTTATTCCATCAGCGTTTGTGTACCATACATTCAGTTTCCTTTCCAACACTGTTGTTTGGGGGGCCTGTGGGGGTGGGAGACCTGGTAGCATACTGTGGGATTCTATGGTTGGGGGTTGGGTGGAAGCTGTGGGTATGGATTGTATTGTGTGTTGGGATGGTGTGATAGGTTGTGGGGTTCTGAGGATAGTTGTGTGTGTGCTTGCCCTTGCTTCTCTGTTCTGCTCTGACTGACCTCTGCTGGTTCCATCCTTGTCTCCTTTCCTATCTCCTTTCGCTTTTTTGTCCTCTCCCTCAGCTGCTTTCTCTCTGTTTGTGTTCTGTCTCTGTCTAGGAACACCTTCTTGTACTCTTCCGAACTTTTCAACCGTGGTTTCTCTTGGAGGATCCTGTTTCGCACTGTTTCTGTCCTGAGAATCAGCTTGATCGGTCGGTTTCTCCCCTTCAAGTACCCCCCTATTCTCTGAAAATTTACAATCTCATCCATGTCTTCTCCCCCTATTTCCGTGATGATTTTCTCAGTCTCCTTTCTTTCTTCCTGCCGTCTTTCTGTGTGTGTCCTTTCCTCTCTCTCCCGAAGCCCATGGATAATCACTGATTTTGCCGTTTCCTCCTCCCATTGCCTCTTCCTCTGTGACTCTGGTTCCTGTCTGTATGTGGTCATTTTCTCCCTTGATTTTTCCAGTGGCTCTTGGTAGCATGGTTGTGCCTCAGCATTCGACCTATCTCCCTCTCCATCTGCACCCATCTGCTCTTACCTTCCACTCCCTGGCCCTTCTTTGCAGGCTGATATGACCTTAGCATAATTCATATCTCCTTCCATCCTGTTCAGCCTCTCATCATTGTATGGTGTGTCTTCTCTGGTCACTACCCCTGAGACTTGCTTCAGCCTGTTTACCTCAAATTCTAGGACCTTTACCCTGGCTACTGCAGTTTCGACTTGTGCCTCCCAATTCTTTGTCTCCTTCTCCAACCTCTTTTCCCATTTCACGGAGAGCTCTTTCTCCATTTTTTCAGAAAGCTCTCCTAATTTTCTCTCCCATTCTTGCTCTATCCTTTCCCACTGTTCCTCCATCCATTCCTCCCTACCAGTACCATTGTCATCTGATCCCTGATTCCTGCGAGTCCCAAGCATTTTTTTTTTAATGAAAGAGAGAGAGAAAGAGAAAAAGAAAAAGGGGGAGAGAGTGAGAGATAGGGAGAGAGAGAAGGGGAGCCTAGAAGGAGGGGAAAAGAAGGGAAAAGGGGGAGAAAGTGAGAGAGAGGGGGAGTGACAAGGGAAGAGAGAGAGAAAAAAAAGAGGAAGAGAGAGAGTAAGAGAGGATCCTACACCTGTCAGCACACCTGCCGACACTATTCCAGAATCTGGTAGTAGTGCTTCGTCAGCAAGTTCTGAGCCAGGAGTTTCTCCACCAGAGATCGGTGCAGTTATTAATCAGGGAACCTTCACTGCACCTGATCACCTACTGCGCCAAAGTACGAACAGCAGGAACACATCTGTCAGAACTGGTAGAGGACGGGGCAGAGGACGTGGAGGAGGACGTGGAGGAGGAAGACATCTACAGCCGTCTCACCCTCCACTAACACAGTTCCAGCGGCAGAATCTGAGGACAAATCTGCAAAACACAGGAGGTGCAACAAATCCTAGTCCACCCTCCCAGGCACCTAGGCTGTGCTCCCGCTGTCACCGGAAGGGGCACACTGCCAACAACTGCCTGCGAGATACCAGGTGTAATTACTGCTACAAGAAAGGACATAAGGAGGACCAGTGTCGGAAGAAAAAGGAACTAGACAGACAGGGCCACCTGTTTAGAGACCTGTTCTCAGAACAAACCAGCAGGATCTCTGAATTGGTGAACACTCTCACACGTCACCCACTTAGCTACTCCTATCCCAGCCCAGCAGGTGGGATTGTGCCTTATACAAGACCACAGACCTACATCCCTGCAGCTGCCTCAGTACCCTACCTCTCTCAAGGGCAGGCACCTTACATTCCCTACACACCCACCACCTCAAGCTGACCACTTCATCATGAGGAGCCAGTCTATCAGCATCCTGTCGGCCAACATTAGAGGTTTCATCACTAATGTTGGAGAGCTCACACATAGTTTTGTGAACACTCGACGTCCCGACATGATAGCTGTTGTTGAAACATTTTTCGATGACAGGACTCCAGAAAATTTTGCAAGAATTGCTGGCTACACCTCATGGATGAGAAGAGACAGGCAAAGGCAAGGAGGAGGTGTTGCTGTGTGCTTCTCTAAAAGTGTTCATGCCCAGCACATTGATGTCACACTGTCAGACTTTTTAGGTTATCCCAGGTTCTCCACACATACCTGGAGGTTACCTGCAGGTTATTCCGGGGATCAATGCCCCCGCGGCCCGGTCCATGACCAGGCCTCCCGATGGGTCAGGGCCTGATCAGCTAGGCTGTTACTGTTGGCCGCATGCAGTCCAACGTACGAGCCACAGCCCGGCTGATCCGGCACTGACTGTATGTAGACAGCCTGTACTGTCTGCACAGGCAGCCCATGCTGTCTGCCAGCTTAGCTCATATTTTGCGGCACTAAGGTGCTGCCTTCTGTAGCTAGGCCTCTCGGTGGGCACGTCAGCCTGCCTGCCCTTGCCTCACTCTCACTCTGGCAACACCCTTCACTCAGTCAACAAGGCCTAGTAGCTCTCTCGTGGGCATGGCCCTGCCTGGGCCATTGGCACAACACACAAGCCTGTGTACCCACCATGACTTAACACTAAAGTAAGAAGCCTCCAAAGACGTATCATTGAACCCCGCTACCAGAACACCAAGTAATCTTGTTATAAATGGTGGGAAGCGGTGGTCGCAGCAGTTGTGTTTGCCCCGGAGAGAGGAATGAAGGTACGAAGTCATCTACACTTTATCACCCTATACAAGAAGCATCCGTCTCTCAACGAGTTATCCTGAAGTCGTGTCTGCACTTTTCAGCATCCAGACACAGGTACAAGCAGGATCCAGCCGAAATTTGCCGAAATTCTTCGAGAATTGTAAGTGGCATCCCAGTGACTCCATGCTACAGCGTCCCACGCTGTTTCTCAAGTCACGTGCTCAGCGTCACTTGTATGTTGCTGTTGTTATTCAGCTCAGCACAGCTGTTTCAGCAAGCCAGAGGTGAGTTTTGTGGTGATTTCTGCGTCCAGTGTGTTTCCCTGTGTTTGTGGGTGGGACGAGGAGGAATGGCCAGATGCTCCCTCGCCATACACTCACCCACAATCCTCGCCTCCAAACTACCATACACTCACCACTGCCCACTCCCTCTGCTGTGTTTTCTGCTATTTTTCGTGTGAATTCTTTGCCAGAGCTGTGTATCCGAATTCCTGAGGCCACTCGAAGCTTCATGGATCAGTATGCCACGTAGATCACGACACCACGTGGATCAAGACACCACGTGGGTGTGGACAATATCACGAGGATCTACAAGCCATGTGAGTTACCAGATGTCCCAGGCCACATGCTGTGGTCTGCTGCCCACATCACATTGGCGTCACCGACGATGCTGCCCGACTTCATGACGTCACGATGTCTGCCTGACGTCACCTCGAGATGTCTGCTGACGTCACAGTGTGGCTGACGTCACTTCCGCGACATCACATAATGTCACATCGAGTGTTTCTAGTAATTATTTCAGTATTGTCGAGAAGTTTGAGAGAAGATATATGTCGTGTGTTAATTAATTCCTCTCAGTCAGTGTTCTCACATGTTAGTGTACCACATGTACTGCGAGTGTGTTTAAAGTTTCCGTGTGTCCAGTGAGGTCTGAGCCAGACCTGAGTAGCACCACTGTGCTAAGTCACCCATGTAACCAGTGCGTTTGACAGCTGATTTACTCAGCCCCAGAGTGACCGAGCCCTCTTGTACAGAAAGCTTTTATGCTCGTTGCTCGTGATGTTCTGCAGAATCGTACCTGCTACGATTCCCATCAAGATTTGTTTCACTTCACCTCCATACCTTCAGAATGCAGTTATATGTAGAGAAACAAGTCTGGGGACTCTTAGACTAACCTCTGCTATAACTCCAACTGCCGAGAGAATGACACTCGTCTAACCGCAGTTAGCCCTGTCTGCAGGCACTGTGTCAGCCTCATGTCACAAGCTTCAGTGAACAGCCTGCACGAAGATGATGTCACTTTGACTGCTAGCTCTCTCACTGCAGTCTGGTGTATGATGTTACGGCTCCCAGATGTTTTGCCCAGTCGTCTCTGCCATGACTCGCTCCACAACTCGCTCCACGCTCGCTGGCAGTGACAGCCCAGCGACAGCACCAGTCGAGAAGTGTCCTCCTGAGTCGCTTGCCAGAAGTCCTGCCCAGTTGCCAAGTTTTGTCGACACCTCACTCGAGGGCACCAGCATGTCGTGCCCCAGGTTGAGTGAAAACCTGCAGCGACTCCTACAATGACTGCTTCACCATTCCAGAGGAGACCGTACCCTGTTACGTCACAGCTCAGCCGCAGCGATGTCTCCCATGTTGCAGTATCTGTCCAGATGCAGGAAGGCGTGCAGTGATGCCCTTCGATGCTCACTGCCTATGACCATGATGTTTAGCACACCCACATGTTTTTTTCTTCCCTCCCTGTAGGAAGTTTTTTTTTCCATGTCCATATGTATATATATGTTTTTATTTTGTGTTCTGTGCCCTGTTCCTACGATAGAGAGACAGAGTTTCTTTTACCACAAGTATTGTCGCGTCGGGACGATGCGAGGTAAGTGGCTGAGCATATGTAGACAGCCTGTACTGTCTGCACAGACAGCCCATGCTGTCTGCCAGCTTAGTTCATATTTTGCAGCACTAAGGTGCTGCCCTCTGTAGCCAGGCCTCTCGGTGGGCACATCAGCCTGCCTGCCCTTGCCTCACTCTCACTCTGGCGACACCCTTCACTCAGTCAAAAAGGCCTGGTAGCTCTCTCGTGGGCATGACCCTGCCCAGGCCATGGGCACAACACACAAGCCTGTGTACCCACCACGACTTAACAATAAAGTAAGAAGCCTCCGAAAACGTATCAGAACCCCGCTACCAGAACACCAAGTAATCTCGGTATATTTAGGCATCTGTCCAGGTCTCTCTTGAAGGCAGCCAGGGGTTTATTGGCAATTCCCCTAATGCTTGATGGGAGGCTGTTGAACAGTCTTGGGCCCCGGACACTTATGTTGTTTTCCCTTAGTGTACCAATGGCGCCCCTACTTTTTGTTGGGTGTGATTTCTGTGTGCAGATTTGGGACTATTCCTTCCAGGATTTTCCAAGTGTAGATTATGATATATCTCTCCCTCCTGCTTTCCAACGAGTACAAGTCAAGTGCTTCCAAGCGTTCCCAATAGTTAAGGTGCTTGACAGAACTTATACGTGCAGTAAAGCATCTCTGTACACTCTCTAGATCTGCGATTTCACCTGCTTTGAATGGAGATGTTAATGTACAGCAATATTTCAGCCTAGAGAGAACAAGTGACTTGAAAAGGATCATCATTGGCTTGGCATCTCTCGTTTTGAACGTTCTCATTATCCATCCTATCATTTTCTTTGCACGTGCGATCGTGGCACTGTTGTGATCCTTGAAAGTGAGATCCTCAGATATTACTACTTCCAGGTTCCTTACATTATTTTTCCGCTCTATTGTATGGCAAGAGTCTGTAGTATACTCTGTTCTAGTTATTATCTCCTCCAGTTTTCCATAACGGAGTAGTTGGAATTTGTCCTCATTGAACATCATATTGTTTACCATTGCCCACTGGAAAACTTTGTTTATATCTTCTTGGAGGTTAACCGCGTCCTCAGCAGATGACAGCCTCATGCAAATCCTATTATCATCCGCAAAGGATGATACGGTGCTGTGATGTATATCTCTGTCTATGCCTGGTATGAGGATGAGGAATAAGATGGGGGCGAGTACTGTGCCTTGTGGAACAGAGCTCTTCACTATGGCAGCCTCCGATTTAACTCTGTTGATCACTACTCTTTGTGTTCGATTTGTTAGGAAGTTGAAGATCCATCTCCCAACTTTCCCAGTTATTCCTTTAGCACATATTTTATGGGCTATTACGCCATGATCGCATTTGTCAAATGCTTTTGCAAAGTCTGTGTATATTACATCTGCATTTTGATTTTCTTCCAGTGCATCCAAGGCCATATCGTAGTGATCCAGTAGTTGTGAGAGGCAGGAGCGACCTGCCCTGAACTCATGTTGCCCTGGATCGTGCAGATTTTGGGAATCCAGGTGATTTGCAATCCTGCTTCTTACCACTCTTTCAGAGACTTTTATGATGTGGGACGTCAGAGCTATTGGTCTATAGTAGTAACTGTGGAATTTCACACATGTCCAAGCTCCTCCTTCATAGTGTACTTAGGGCATGTGTTGCAACCCTTGAATGGGTTATAATGTATATGATGTATATGTATATAATGTATTTTACCTTTTCATATAATTTTATATTGCTTATATTTGTGATAATAGCTAAGTTGTAAACGTATTGCTTTATATTATTATTTGACTTAGTTACTTTTGTTAGGTAGGATGTAACTTTCATATATGCACTCATAGTTCAAGTCTTGATTGTCTAACTACTGTAATTATTGCTCTTTGCTCGTTACTCTGCCAGCCTCTTCCTGTTGCTGAGCAGCAACTGTCCACGGAGCTATCACGTGATAGAGGGGGGGTGTTCTCACCTAGCCTGAAGTATTCAGTCTGGTCTAGACTCGCTTGGTGGTTGGACGTATTCCAGACAAGAAGTGCCTAAATCTCCCTTATTGGCCCTTGTTGGAAGATCGTCTCTGTAGCTTTATTGTAGGTTCTAGAGACTCTGTTCACAGAACACTGTATAGACTTAGTGATTTTCGACATTGTACTGAGGTAGTGTGTCGCATAGACACTCTGAGCAACTCAGGTCCTGAGCTGTAGCTTCTGACCTAACTTGTACTGGTTTCTGTGTACTATCACAGTCGGGGATTTTCTTATGCTGAACTTAGATTCAGTAGTATGGGAGTTTTGTGACTTTTGTGGAGGATCTGCTGATGGTCCCTACTTAGTGTCCTTATATTATCTCCTTGTTCCTGATTCTGTGTCGCGGTTGCTTGTTATATTGTTGTTTGGCTTATCAGTCGTTTTATTGTTCAAGCAAGTTGTTCTGACTGCCAGTTGGTCAAGAAGTTAGTTTATGAGAGGACTTTGTCAGTCATTTGTTTAAGTCTAGTCGAGTCGTGAGACATAGCGATCTACTTAGAGCACTTACACACATACACACAAACTTACGTGTTCATATTTGTAATATCTTATTAAATGTTAATGTACCAGATGGTACTTAAGACTTATAAATGAGATATGTGCTTTCAGCACAATAATACTGTACACGAGAGAAGTAATTAATATTATTTTGATTACTGTGATTAATTTAATTATATTTGATAATTTAATTAATAAATTTATTAAATCTTAATTTCTCTAGTTAGCAGCCTACCAGTTGTAATCCTGAAGCACTATTAATTCTTATTGAATTCTAATAGATAATTGGACAAGGATACTGACTAATTGTTATGAAAACCCAGTAACAGGCTGGATGCTAGAAGGGCAGTCCTTTCTAGTATTCACTGGAGATCTCTAAGCTTTTAGAATCGCGTTTTTGTAACAAATGGGGGCCTGTCCGGGAGGCTCTTGATCCAAGGTGTTGGAGAAATTCTCCAGTTTGACATACTAGTAACTATGATCAAACACTTTGAGTACTTTCCTAATCTGAAGACTTTGAGTTTTGTCTTGTACAACATAATAGGTGGATGTATGTACCTGACTGAGTCTCTTGATCCAAGGAGATGGAAATACTGTTAATGAGCTCTAGCTCTAAGACAACCAACACTAAAATTCCTATTAGGATTATAGTTTCCCATAATCACTCTCTCGTAGTACACTTATTTTCGTGATGTATGTCAAAGTGAAACTGGTAATTGATACTCTGACTTTGTCTGAGTTAAGTACATTAAAACTTCAGACGTGTTGGTGAGTAGCCAAATATCTTGGTGTGACGTATAACAGGAATTACGCTGCAGAAACTGTCAGAGTGTTAATTAAAGATATATTGTTTCCTGCTCATACAGAGATGTCTGATTATGATTCAGATTCAGAAAGCCTAGCGTCACAATTAGGAAGTATGACTCTATTTGATTACTTAGAAGAAAGAGCAACTATGGCAGAAGTGTCTGAGCCTAGTGAAATTTTGTTCTCGCTCACGCCTTCACGCCTCAATGACACAATAGTACAGAGGGTAGCTGGTAGTATGACTCAGCCTCATACTAGTACCGTGTATACTACACCTGTATCTACGTATCCTTGACCAGATCTAGACTCTCTAGAGACCCCTGGACAAGGTGCCCAACCTAAGGACCATCCAGACTCATTTGTTAGATTCCTTACTCCTCTATTACCCACTGGTCCTATCTCTCAGGAACAGTTTGTATTACAACCCAGGATTCCAAATGGCCTGTTATCCCGGGTGTAATGGGAGCAAAATAAACACAGCAAAAAAAGTTTAGACTTATATTACCCTCACCAATTTAGAACAGTAATATGTACACTATGTACAGTGATAAGTATAGTGCACTCCACGGTAAGCAAGGCAGAACAGAAGCCACAAGATAGCAGACCGTGCTTCAACCAGCTCTAGAATGGGAATGACAAGGGCAGACAGGAGAGCGGTACCCACATAACCTCTGCGATTGCCAAAACCATCTTCTTATTGGCTAGAACCTGGTCACTAGTTGAACGACGGGGTCCCATCATCAACTCTTAGCAACCTGGTTCGCTGGTTGGGGGAGATAGCCTGTAAATGAGGGTGTGTGCATGCGCCGAATAAAGGTTACGTACTCTTTGCATGCCACACCCCCACCCCGAGAAGGCTCAGGATTAGGCTGCCACCTCCCAGTGGTAACCGTGCCGCCATGGCACAAAATAATGGGACCGCCTTTCCTCTCCACCATCCAACTCTTAGATAGAGCTCAGCTTTTCTCGTGACCAAAAGCCAAACCCTAAACTTAGAGTGAGACAGCAGTCAGACAGGCTAGCATAGGTCCAAGATACAGGCGGATGGTAGCCGGCATCCCCTCACTAAAAAAAAAACCCACACCAGGGGATAAAAAAAAGAGCGTGAAAATGGGTTACCTCAAATAACATCCTAACCTAAATAAATAAAAATATTAGACTCTAGATAAAGAGTCTGCCAACATATTTTCTTTGCCGGCAATATATTTAATGGAAATATTATAGGGCTGCAGCCTTAGCGTCCAGCGCATGAGCCTTGTGTTGTGGTTCTTCATGGCTTGGAGATATACTAGAGGATTGTGATCACTGTAGACTGTGACCACCTGCGATGTCTGGCCCACATTAACATCGAAATGCTCCAAAGCCAGTACCAGCGCGAGGGCTTCTTTTTCAATGGTAGAGTAAGCCCTCTGATGTGGCTGGAACTTGGCTGAAAAGTATGCTACAGGCTGCAACTCCTCATTCTCGTTTTGTAATAGTACTGCCCCAACCCTAGACTCACAAGCATCAACCTGTAATGAAAAAGGTTTGGAGAAGTCTGGAGACAAGAGAATGGGTGCAGTACACAATAATCTTTTTGCTTTATTAAAAGCAGTGTTACAATCTGAGGTCCAATTAAAAGGAACTTTGTGACTGGTAAGAGAGGTAAGAGGGGCTACAATATCTGAGAAATTCTTACAGAATCTTCTGTAAAATCCTATCATGCCTAGGAAACGTTGAAGAGATTTCCTATCATGAGGAACTGGATAATCTTTAATAGCAAAAACTTTAGCAAGTTTAGATGCAACTTTACCACTACCTACTTCATGGCCTAGAAAAGTGATAGTGGACTGGCCAAAGGAAGATTTAAATAAATTAACTGTTAAATGGGAACTCTTAAAGGTCTCAAAAAGAGCCTTAAGTCTAAGTAGGTGTTGATCCCAAGTATCAGACACCACAACAATATCATCTAGGTATGCTGCCGTGCCTTCAAGTCCTTTAATAGCCTGATGGATAAGTTTCTGGAATGAAGAGGGGGAATTTTTCATTCCGAAGGGGGTAACTGTGTATTGATAATGACCTCCTGGAATTACGAAGGCAGAGATTTCCTTCGCCTTATCCGTCAAAGGTACCTGATAGTAGCCTTTAAGGAGATCTAACTTGGACACAAAAGTAGCCTTACCCACAAAGTCAATTACGTCATCCAGACGAGGAAGAGGGAAAGCATCTGTAATGGTGACCTCGTTCACCTTACGGTAGTCTGTACACATACGAAACCCTCCATCAGCCTTCTTCACAAGGATGCACGGTGAAGCCCATGGACTAGATGACTCCTCCATTAAACCATGCTTTTACAAAAATTCTACTTCCTGCTGAAGTAGCCTTTGCTTTTCAGGATTAGCTCTGTAGGGGGAGAGTTTAATTGGTTTAGAGTTTCCCACATCTACATCATGATAACCTAACGTACATTTTTTCGGCACATCCGAAAAAATATTAGGATATGACTGTAGAAGCTCCGTTAAATTTGTTGCTTGGGTTTCAGATAATCCCTCCATTAAAGGGCTAGGATCCTTGAGGAGGACAGAATTTGAAAGTTTAATATTAATTTCAGAGATAGAGTGCAAAGAATCAGAGTCGTCCTCAGAGGTAGAGGACAGAGTCATTACTGGGACTTTATCTGGTGTATGAAAAGACTTTAATTGATTGATGTGGTAAATTTTAGTTTTTGAGGTCTTATCAATGGGAGCTACCACATAATTTACATCAGATAATCTACTTACAATCTGCATAGGTCCCGTAAATCTAGCTTTCAAGGTGTGGCCAGGTATAGGTTCCTGCACCAACACCTTGTCTCCTGGATGGAAGGAGCAGAATTGTGCACTTCTGTCATACCTCTGTTTCATCTTACTTTGAGCTGTCTTTAGGTTAGCCTTGGCTAACTGACGTGCACCTGCAACCTTGAAGACGGGTTGTAGAGTGTTGAGCTAACGTCTTCTCCCATCCATCCTTCTTTGAGCACCCGAAGAGGACCTCGTACATTGTGCCCAAAGATCAGTTCAAACGGACTATACCCTGTAGACTCTTGCACCGTCTCTCGTACTGAGAACAGCAACAAAGGTAGTGATTCATCCCAGGCTGTAGGAAAGTGCATGCAAAAAGTTCTCATCATTGTTTTTAATGTCTGATGGAATCTTTCCAAGGCGCCTTGGGACTGAGGATGATAGGCAGTGGATAAGTTGTGGATTATCCCTTACCTAGTTAATACTTCCCTAAATGCTTTGGCAGTGAAGTTAGTACCTTGATCACTTTGAATAGTTTTACGAATGCCAAAACAAGAAATGAATTTTGTTAAAGCTTTGAGAATAGCTTTAGTATTAATACTACGCATGGGAATTGCTTCAGGATATCTGGTTACTTTATCCATAATCGTAAATAAATATTGATTTCCCGACTTTGACCTAGGTAGTGGACCTACACAATCTATAATTAAATCTGCAAAAGGTTCTCCATCAGCAGGTATAGGTTGGAGAGGTGCAGGTTTAATGGAATGTCCAGGTTTCCCTACTTGCTGACATTCTCGGCAACAGCTAATATGATTCTTCACATCTTTCTTTAATTTTGGCCAATAAAATTCTATTGTGATTCTATACAAGGTTTTTGTAATTCCTAAGTGACCTCCTAATGACGTATTATGAGCTATATTTAATATTTGAGGTTTAAACTTGGTTGGAACTACTAACCTGTCATACAATTGCCGGCCCTCTATCTCTTTACCAGTCTCAGTGCAGATCAAATAATCTTTTTTAACTTCATACTTGACCGGATGACCCAAAGAGGATTTACCCATGGCTGCCTCAAAAGCGAATTTTAAAGAAGGGTCCTTTCGTTGTTCCTCCCAGAAGGACAGTCTCTCGGGCATGGAAACAGAGACATCTGGCAATCCTGCAACCTGGGAATAGGAAGGCTTGATCGGGGTCTGTTCACTTGATTTATGAGGCTCCGTCCGGTGTGCCTCATAAAACAACGTGGCTATTCCGAGATCGGAGTCGTCCAAGGATAGGTCAACATTCTCTCCAGACAACCCTTGGGATGTTGCCCGAGTTATGGCCAACACCGGAGAAGAATTAATCATTATAGGTTCAGGACACGAACTAACAGCAGTAATGTTATTACCCAGTAATAACATGGCATCTTTCATGGGAAATCCTTTTGAGACACCTACAGTCAAGTACCCAATGTAATATTTGCACTGTACATAAATTTTATCAAAGGAACAGAATATATAGCTCCTCCAAATGCTTCCAATAAAACAGAGGAATTCAAGGAAGTGTTCTCTGAAAGGGGTAATATTCCTTCTCTTACAAGTGAGCAATATGCTCCAGTATCTCTAAAGGTCTTTACTTCAGTTGTTTCTGAGTTTTCCCGAAGGGAAATAAGACTCGTGCAATAATAAGGGGACATAAATTTTTCTACTTCTCTAGGGGACATGTTACTAGGGATATTAGAGATTTTCCCAATGGGTTGGGGTTTATGGGGGCAGTTGGGATGGATGTGACCTACTTTGTTACAGAAGAAGCAGACGACAAGCTTGCCCTTTACTCCCTGCTGACGTTGCAAATGGTGTCGTTCTGGCTGGTGTCTCTCTGGATACTGTTGTCGAGATGCACTATGAGTAGTTTGCCTCTCCGCAGGTGGACCATAAGTTGAGAAGCGTGGCTCACCAGGTGACTTAGTTGGCTGACGTAGACGTTCTCTCTCCGGCTGGCACTTCATTCTCCAAGGATGACGATCTCTGCTCATGCCAGGCTGTTGAAAAGAGAGACGGGACCGCTCGGACAAGGAGCGGTTAGTTTCGAAGGTATCAGCCAACCTGGCTGCCTGTTGCAACCCCTGAATGGGTTGCAATGATTATTATGTATATATATAATTATTACCTTTTCATTTAATTTTATATTGCTTATACTTGCGATAATAGCTAAATCGTAAATGTATTGCTTTATATTGTTATTTGACATAGTTTCCTTTGTTAGGTAGGATGTAACATATTATGTGCTCAGTTCAAGTCTTGATTGTCTAACTACTGTAATTATCGCTCTTTGCTTGTTTCCCTGCCGGCTTCTTGTTGGGCAGCGACAGCAACCCACAGAGCTATCACGTGATCGAGGGGGGGGTGTCCTCACCTCGCCTGAAGTATTCAGTCTGCTCTAGACTCTCTTGGTGGTTGGACAGATTGTCTGTCTCATTATTCTTGTTAGTTCTGTAGAACTCTGTTCACAGAACATTGTATAGACTTAGTGATTTTCGACGTTGTACTGAGGTTGTGTGTCGAATAGACACTCGAAACATCTCAGGTCCTGAGCTGTAACTTCTCACTTAACTTGTACTGGTATCTGTGTATTATCACAGTCGGGGATTTTCTTATGCTGAACTTAGATTCAGTAGTATGGGAGTTTTGTAACTTTTGTGGAGGATCTGCTGATGGTCCCTACTTAGTGTCGTTATATTATCTCCTTGATCCTGATTGTGTCGCAGTTGCTTGTTGTATGGCTATTGGGCTTAGCATTCTTTTTATTGTTCAAGCAGACTGTTCTGGTTGCCAGTCAGTCAAGAAGTTAGTTTATGTGAGGACTTTGTCAGTCACTTGTTTAAGTCTAGTCGAGTCTTGAGACATAGCGAACTACTTAGAGCACTTACACACATACATACTTGTACATATTTGTAATATCTTATTAAATGTTTATGTATCAGACGGTACTTAAGAATTATAAATGTGATATGTGCTTTCAGCACAATAATATTGAACTCGAGAGATGTGATATTATTTTGATTACTGTGATTAATTTAATTTAATTTAATTTGATAATATACCTCTAGACTTAATAAATTTATTAAATTTTAATTTCTCTAGTTAGTAGCCTACCAGTTGTAATCCTGAAGCACTATTGAATAATACTGAATTCTAGTGGATAATTGGACAAGGATACTGACTACTTGTTACGAAAACTCAGTAACAGGCTGGATGCTAGAAGGGCAGTCCTTTCTAGTATTCACTGGAGATCTCTAAGCTTTTAGAATCGCGTTTTTTGTAACACTGCCTCCAATGCAGTGGTTAAGTCATGATCCTGCAGAAAGACTCGAACCTCTGGTCCCACAGACTCCAGCAGGTTATCAATCAGAATAAGCTGTACCAGCTCCTCAAAGGTAGAGACACCACTTGCTTTATACCAGCTGGTAAAAGCTTTGGTTTGCTGTCTCACAAAGTCCACTAGGGATTGACCAAGCTGCCGCCTGCTTAATTTAAAAAGCTTACGGTATTTGGCTGGGATACATGTATATGCTCCCAACACTGTGGTCTTCACTACTTGATAATCAGAAAATTCAGCGTCATTTAATACTGATGTAAATTCCTGTGCCTTACCCAATAATGCTGTATGAACCAACGATGCCCAATGCTGTTCCGGCCACCTCAAGGCTCGAGCCTGATTTTCGAAGCTTTCGAAAAATTGTTCTGGTTCGGCCTCACTGAAGCGGGGAACAAGCTGTACTGCTTTTTGTAAACTATTCACTGGAGATCTCTAAGCTTTTAGAATCGCGTTTTTGTAACAGCACACGAGAGGGGTTTCTTGCAGTTCTTAATGAAAACAGAGTTCCATCAGTCTGGGTCCGGGGCTGAGTGCATGGGCATGTTGTCAATGGCTTTTTCGAAATCTATCGGAGTTAGGGTAATGTCGGAAATCTGGCATACATTTATGGAGTTTTGAGGCTCATTCATGAAGAAATCATTTGGGTCTTCGAACCTCAGACCGATTAATGGTTCACTAAACACAGAGTCGTACTGGGATTTCAATATTTCACTCATTTCCTTGTTCTCATCTGTGTAAGTCCCATCCTGTCTGAGTCAGGGCCCGATACTAGTTGTGGTATTTGCCTTGTTTTTGGCACATGAAAAGAAATATTTTGAATTTCTTTCAATTTCACTAATAGCTTTAAGCTCCTCCTAAACTTAAGTTCGATAGTTTCCACTTCCCTGGTCAGCGCCTCCTTTCGTGTATCAGATATTCTAGCACTCCTGAGGAGCTCAGTGACTCTTCGTCATCTTCTGTAGAGGGAGCATCTTTCTCTCTCCAGTTTACTCCTGCTCTTCTTCTTTCTTAGGGGAATATGCCTAGATAATGCTTCAGCTGCCAGGAAGCTGATCTTTTCAAGGCACTGGTTTGGATCCATGTCATTTAAGATATCTTCCCAACATGTTTCGTTTAGGACATGGTTTACCTGGTCCCAGTTGATGTTCTTGTTGTTGAAGTTGTATTTTGTGAAGACACCTTCACAGATACATGCATTCTGCTGATCAGGACCCCTATGCATGTACGTCTGGACTCGATTAGGTTGTGATCGGAATTAGTTGTTTTTTATATTCTTATGTCTCTTATCAGGTCCTCATTATTTGTGATGATAAGGTCAAGTGTGTTTTCTAGTCTTGTTGGCTCCACTATCTGCTGGCTTAAGGTGTGTTTTTCGCAGAGACTTAGTAGCTCATGTGTGTGTGACCTTTCATCTGCACTACCTCCAGGGATTGTTTCAGCTATAACATTATTTGCTACATTCTTCCATTTTGTTTGGGGATGGAGCTGGAAGGTTTTCCAGACAGTAATCAATTTTCAGTAGCTGTTCCTTGAACTGTTGTAAGGTTGCATCTGGTGGCTTATATACAACCACAATGACTAGGTTTTGGTTCTCGATCTTTATTGATAGAACTTCCACTACCTCATTTGTGGTATTCAGCAACTCCGTGCAGATGAGGGACTCTTTGACATACAGGCCAACCCCCCCTTGCTTCCTGTTCATTCTGTCGCATCTAAAAAGGTTGTAACCACTTATCCTGCTTATGCTGCTTTGTACAATAACCTATGCACTAACTCGTGTATATCTGAATAGTTTTACGCACTGAATGTTAGTGTATTTTGTTTGTCCTACCGCCTGTGTGTGCACTGAAGTTCCTTGTATCCCCCACTCACTCCCCTCCCCAGATCTTCTCTATTAATAAGTGTTTAGTGCTTCAGTATGATATTCAGCTCTCCAGAGCAGGGTTAATGACCTTCAGCTATCAGAAATAAAGGGCCTACCCACCTTGCAACTACAAAAAGGCTTTGTACCTTACATCTGCAGCACTGCATCTGGCTCTCTCCTGTACGATGTTTCACGTTTTGGCTCTTGCTTCTATGATTTCTTCACTGTTTTCACTAACTCATCTATCACTGTATTCACTATGCACTGCATTCACTGACTCTTCTATCCTTATCTCTTATCACCCTGGCTTGGGTCTCACTTATTCTGGTTTGGTATGGGATGTGGCAATACCACCTACACCCACTCTAGGCCTATGGCCTTCCACTCTCACTCCTGGCACTGATTCAAATTGTTTTTATGTAACTGTGCCCTTCACCTCCCTTTTCTGATTGGGACAGTTCGAGAAACACTTCTTGGGATGTTCACTAACACTGTCAACTTTCGACGGACCTGGCAGTGGCTTTGTTGGGACAGAAACTACGATCTGTTATTCCCATGTATGTGTGTATGTGTATGTGTGTGTGTGTGTGTGAGATTGTACATATCTCTGTCCACCTTCTTTCTCCATCCATTAGTCTCTCATCACTAGTAATATTTTCCATCAACAGACCCCAACACACCATCAACACCCCAATACATCATCAACACCCCCAACACTCCCCAGCACACCATCAACACATCTTAACACACCATCCTCATCTTTATACCAAATGCAGCAATGGTACAGCAACGGTGGAGCAACAAGGTAATTACGATACAGACACGGTACTGTCAAGGCGTAACGACGATATAGCCGTGATACGACAGCGCTACTGCCTCGATACAGACACGATATAGCAACGGTACAGCAATGGTGCAGCTTCGGAATTGTAACGTACTAATGATACAGCCACGGTACAGCAACCGTACATCTGCGATACAGCCTCGATTTAGCCACTGTACAGTCACAATGCAGTCTCAATACATCAATGATGTCAACAAGATAACTAACTTTACACACTGACGAATGTCTGGTAAGAGAGTAGACGTGTGAACACTTACCAGTAACCGATAGAAAATTAAATAAGGGTGGATACAGCCTGTGCAGTGAATAATTTACTTATGTATGTACTCGTTAGAACAAGACCACTTGATTTGTCCATTTTTATGTGAAAAATATAGCTTTATATGTTAGTCCAGCCCTTCCTTGGTCCACCAACCATGGAGCTACATACTTGGTGCCTTGCCAGCCACGGACCCACATGTGTCATCTCTCTGCCAGCTCAGTGCCTCTCCCTTCCCTGTGTCCTTCAACCCTCTCTGTATGTCATTCAATCCCCTGTAACTCATTCAAACATGTCCATACTTCCTCACCCTCTTCCCTTCCTTGAATGCCTTCTTTGTACCTCTCATTCCCTTTCTCCAGCTCTCATTCACCACCTCCCATCTCCTCCTTTCCTGACCTCCCCTCACTCCTGGTCGACCCAATTCCCTCATTCCAATCACCCTTTCCCTCCACACCATTTCCTCCCATGTCAAAAATTGCCCACTATCTACACCGCCTGGACGTCCATCCGCAACCACCACCACCACCATCACAACGACCACCACCCCTCTAAAACCCTTCTACACACCCCTACTCCAGCCCTCGACCCTCTTACACCAACTGCACCACAACCAGAATAAGGTGAGAGAAAATAAGATCAGCGTTTTGTATGCGAATTCAGATGGAATCACCAATCAGAGTGGTGAACTGAACGAACGGATAAGAAAATCGAGGCCAGACATCATAAAGCTTAGAAAAAATTAGTAAATATCATGAATAATTCTAAGTTCCCATAAGGATATGATACAATAAGAAAATAGAAAGAGTAAACAGAGCGTGGCAAATGAATAACTTTGCATGTCTTTAGGGTTTTGAGGTGTGCTAAGTGACCATAGCAAAGCCAAGAAGAGTGAAGCAGAGTTTCTCGTGACCAACCTGCTGAAGTAGTTAGCACTGGTAATCATCTATAATGCATTTTAACACACCTTTAACACTAGACAAACCACAACACCACATTATAAAACTCCAACACACCGTCAACGCCCCCCCCAACACGCCATCAACACACCTCAACACACAATCAACACTCCCCAACACACCATCAACACGCCTCGCTAGACCATCAACACCCCCCAACACGCCATCAACACACCTCAACACACAATCAACACTCCCCAACACACCATCAACACACCTCGCTAGACCATCAACACCCCCCAACACGCCATCAACACAACCTAATACACCATCAACACATCCTAACACACCTCACCTGACAATCAACACCCCCCAACACGCCATCAACACACTCTAACACACCATCAACACCCCCAACACACCATCAACACACCCCCAACACACCATCAACACACCCCAACACACCATCAACACCCCCTAACACACCATCAACATCCCCCAACACGCCATCAACACACCATAACACACTATCAACACATCCCAACACACCATCAACACACCCCAACAGACAATCAACACACCCTAACACACCATCAACACTCCCCAACACCCCAGTAACACACCTTAACACACCATTAACACGCCCTAACACACCATCAACAGACCCCAACACATCATCAACACCCCAACATACCCCAACAGACCATCAGCACACCCTAACACACCATCAACACCCCCAACACGCCAGCAACACACCCTAAAACACCATCAACACACCCCAACACACCACCAACAACCGCAACACACCATCAACACAGCCTAACACACCATCAACACCCTTAAAACGCCATCAACACACCCCCAACGTGCCATCAACACACCCCAACACGCCATCAACACACTCCCAACACGCCTAGCGGCGGCCGCCACGGTGGGTGGGTGACTGCGCGCTTCCCCTCCTACGCCCTCGTGTCCATCTACTCGCTCTCATCCTCCGGCCCAAGTCTCGGAAAGACTGGCCAAGTGGATGAGACATAGTGACAAGAGAAAGGTAAAGTGGAAATCAGTTTTCTTCCGTGGCATACAGTGTAGTAGGATACAGACAGGATGTCAGCACAGCATATCTGTGGGACATGTAAAAAAATCCTTGGAAGGAAATCCAGAATCACATGCAACCTATGCTCTTCCAAACACCATATCTCTTGTACTAGACTAAATATAGCCTCAAAAAATGACCTCGAACTAGCAAGGTGCTTCTGGTTGTGCAATAAAGATGTAGAACTTTGGGCAGGTATCAGAAAGGTACTAAGGAGAGTAATAAATGGTAAAAATAATCAAGAAAACAAGGATGACCTCTTGGATAGTCTACCAAAAATATATAAAACATGGGAGCAAGAGATAGTGCATCAAAAAGTGCAGAATGTCCATACCACAACAGATGACTCGAAACTATCTAGTCACCCACATGGTGCTAAGACAGACCCATCCCCCAGTCATAGCACTAATACCCACAGTGCTGGTGCTGGCCCAGGCTCCCCCAGGCATAGCACCAATACCCACAGTGCTGGTGCTGGCCCAGGCTCCCCCAGTCATAGCACTAATACCCACAGTACTGGCCCAGGCCCAGCCGCTTACCCAGACCAAGCCCCACCCCCCAGCCCCAGTGCTGACCCAGACCCAGCCCCCAGCCTTACTGCCAGCCCAGACTCTCCTAGGGACACTACCCAAACCACCACAAAAACAGTAAATATACAACCATCATTGCCCAAGACCGTGGCCCACAGTACAGATGTTGGAGAGGAGTCTCCTCCTTCTTCCTCTACTGGGGAAAGTAGATGGAATCCAGGACAGGGTGGCCCTGGCTTGGATACTGAGGATTATAGTGCAGTCCCAGAACCTGCAGAAATTGACAACACACCTCCCAACAATTCTCAACCAAAGGTGAATTTGTGCAAATATTATGCTTGGGGCATCTGTAAGCATGGAATAACAGGGGAAAAAAATGGGACATGCAACTTTGACCATCCCAAAAAATGTAGCGACCTCCTGTCTAAAGGAGTGTGTCGTTCTTCTTCCTGTACTTTCTTTCACCCAAAAATGCGCCACTCCTCGGTCCTCCAGAAGCAGTGTTACAACATCGAGTGCCCTGCATACCATCTAAAAGGGACCAGGAGGCACAGACCCCACAAGACAAACAATAGTAGCTACGACAACCCAACTCCAGGTGATTTTTTAGTGGCAGGAAACGAAAAAAGAAAATGGAAGGAAATAACAAAAATAGTCCACCACCTTGGAGCCTTGTTGGACTGGAGGCGCAGCCAGTGGCCACCCATGGCCCTCCAGAATTACAACTACTGATGCCAATAACAAAATCCCCCCAACAAACACAGAATACAACCTCGTTCATATTTGCTAATATACAGGGCCTTAAGCCATCCACCAACAACAAAATACCTTTTATCAGTGGACTTCTAGTGGAGTCTAATGCAATGTTTGCAGCCTTCACAGAGACTCACACAAAAGATCACTTTGACAGTGAAATATGGATAAGTGGTTACAACCTTTTTAGATGCGACAGAAAAAACAGGCAACAAGGGAGGGTTGGCCTGTATGTCAAAGAGTCCCTTATCTGCACGGAGTTGCTGAACACCACAAATGAGGTAGTTGAAGTTCTATCAATAAAGATCGAGAACCAAAACCTAGTCATTGTGGTTGTATACAAGCCACCAGATGGAACCTCACAACAGTTCAAGGAACAGCTACTGAAAATCGATTACTGTTTGGAAAACCTTCCAGCTCCATCCCCAAACATCTTACTGCTTGGTGATTTCAACCTAAGGCATACAAAATGGAAGAATGTAGCAAATAATGTTATAGCTGAAACAATCCCCGGAGGTAGCGCAGATGAAAGGTCACACACACATGAGCTACTAAGTCTCTGCGAAAAACACACCTTAAGCCAGCAGATAGTGGAGCCAACAAGACTAGAAAACACACTTGACCTTATCTTCACAAATAATGAGGACCTGATAAGAGACATAAGAATATCAAAAACAACTAATTCCGATAACAATCTAATCGAAGTCCAGACGTACATGCATAGGGGTCCTGAACAGCAGAATGCATGTACCTGTGAAGGTGTCTTCACAAAATACAATTTCAACAAGAACATCAACTGGGACCAGGTAAACCATGTCCTAAACGAAACATGTTGGGAAGATGTCTTAAATGACATGGATCCAAACCAGTGCCTTGAAAGGATCAACTTCCTGGTAGCCGAAGCATGTTCTAGGCATATTTCCCTAAGAAAGAAGAAGAGCAGGAGTAAACTGGAGAGAAAAAGACGCTCCCTCTACAGAAGACGACGAAGAGTCACTGAGCTCCTCAGGAGTGCTAGAATATCTGATACACGAAAGGAGGCGCTGACCAGGGAAGTGGAAACTATCGAACTTAAGCTAAATGACTCTTACAGGAACCAGGAGAGGCAGGAGGAGCTTAAAGCTATTAGTGAAATTGAAAGAAATTCAAAATATTTCTTTTCATATGCCAAAAACAAGGCAAATACCACATCTAGTATCGGGCCCTTACTCAGACAGGATGGGACTTACACAGATGACAACAAGGAAATGAGTGAAATATTGAAATCCCAGTACGACTCTGTGTTTAGTGAACCACTAATCGGTCTGAGGATCGACGACCCAAATGATTTCTTCATGAATGAGCCTCAAAACTCTATAAATGTATGCCAGATTTCCGACATTACCCTAACTCCGATAGATTTCGAAAAAGCCATTGACAACATGCCTATGCACTCAGCCCCGGGCCCAGACTCGTGGAACTCTGTTTTCATTAAGAACTGCAAGAAACCCCTCTCGCGTGCCCTAAGTACACTATGGAGGAGGAGCTTGGACATGGGTGAAATTCCACAGTCACATAAAACAACGGATATAGCCCCACTCCATAAAGGTGGCAGCAAAGCATTAGCTAAGAACTATAGACCAATAGCTCTGACGTCCCACATCATAAAAATCTTTGAAAGAGTGCTAAGAAGCAGGTTTGCAAATCACCTGGATTCCCAAAATCTGCACAATCCAGGGCAACATGGGTTCAGGGCAGGTCGCTCCTGCCTCTCACAACTACTGGATCACTATGACATGGCCTTGGATGCACTGGAAGAAAATCAGAATGCAGATGTAATATACACAGACTTTGCAAAAGCATTTGACAAATGCGATCATGGCGTAATAGCCCATAAAATACGTGCTAAAGGAATAACTGGGAAAGTGGGGAGATGGATCTTCAACTTCCTAACAAATCGAACACAAAGAGTAGTGGTCAACAGAGTTAAATCGGAGGCTGCCATAGTGAAGAGCTCTGTTCCACAAGGCACAGTACTCGCCCCCATCTTATTCCTTATCCTCATATCAGACATAAACAGAGATATACACCACAGCACCGTATCATCCTTTGCGGATGATACTAGGATCTGCATGAGGCTGTCATCTGCTGAGGACGCGGTTAACCTCCAAGAAGATATAAACAAAGTTTTCCAGTGGGCAACGGTAAACAATATGATGTTCAATGAGGACAAATTCCAACTACTCCGTTATGGAAAACTGGAGGAGATAATAACTAGAACAGAGTATACTACTGACTCCGGCCATACAATAGAGCGGAAAAATAATGTAAGGGACCTGGGAGTAGTAATGTCTGAGGATCTCACTTTCAAGGATCACAACAGTGCCACGATCGCACGTGCAAAGAAAATGATAGGATGGATAATGAGAACTTTCAAAAGGAGAGATGCCAAGCCCATGATGATCCTTTTCAAATCACTTGTTCTCTCTAGGCTGGAATACTGCTGTACATTAACATCTCCATTCAAAGCAGGTGAAATCGCAGATCTAGAGAGTGTACAGAGATCCTTTACTGCACGTATAAGTTCTGTCAAGCACCTTAACTATTGGGAACGCTTGGAAGCACTTGACTTGTACTCGTTGGAACGCAGGAGGGAGAGATATATCATAATCTACACTTGGAAAATCTTGGAAGGAATGGTCCCAAATCTGCACACAGAAATCACTCCCTACGAAAGTAAAAGACTGGGCAGGCGATGCAAAATGCCCCCAATAAAAAGTAGGGGCGCCATTGGTACACTAAGAGAAAACACCATAAGTGTCCTGGGCCCAAAACTGTTCAATAGCCTCCCATCAAGCATTAGGGGAATTGCCAATAAACCCCTGGATGCCTTCAAGAGAGAGCTGGACAGATACCTAAAGTCAGTGCCGGATCAGCCGGGCTGTGGCTCGTGCGTTGGACTGCGTGCGGCCAGCAGTAACAGCCTAGTTGATCAGGCCCTGATCCATCGGGAGGCCTGGTCATGGACCGGGCCGCGGGGGCGTTGATTCCCGGAATAACCTCCAGGTAACCTCCATGTAACGCCATAAACACTTTGCCAACACACCACTAATGCACCAGCAACACACCATAAACACTCGATATTCCACAACTCTGTCTCACAAAACACTAACCCTCAACAAATTGCCACAATGAATCAAAAAATCCCACCACACCACTAAAACACACCACCATCATACCATCACCAACACATACCACTAGCAAATATCATCCATACACACCACCCACACACACTACCAAAACACACCTCCAACACAAATACACACCACCGACACACAATGGCGCACCGTAAACACAGCCAGCACACCACGACCACACCATCAACACACACCAACTCGCCACCGCCAACACACACTGACAACACACACTTCCAACACACCACAAATGCACTACCACACACTACACTCACACCACCACGACCACTCCAGCAACACACCATCACACACACTGAAAATGCACAACCACTCAACCATTTTACACCACTAACACATCACCAGCACACCACTACAAACTTTCACCAAAACACCATCAACATGCAACATCACATCACCAACATACCGCCAGCACATCACAAACACACGCAACAAGCACACTGCAAACACTCTACCAACACACTAACACCTTACACCGCCACATACTCCCCAACACACCAGCAACACAACCAACACACACCACCAGCATAGCACCAACACACTACCACACATCACCATCACCCACCACAATTACATCATCAACACTCACCACCAACACACAACAAATCACCACCACACACCACCAGCCCACCACCACTGACACACCACCACTGACACACCACCACCGACACACCACCAGCACACCACCACTGACACACCACCACCAACACCACCACCAACACTACCACTAACACCACCACCACCAACACTACCACTAACACCACCACCAACAACAAGACCAACACCACCACTAACACCACCACTAACAGCACCACCAACACCAACACCAACATCACCACTAACACCACCACCAACACCACCACCAGCAGCACCACAAACACCACCACTAACACCACCAACAACACCACCACAAACAGCACCACCAACACCACCACCAACACCACCACCAACACCACCACCAACACCAACACCACCACCACCAACACCACCACCAAC
>NC_091294.1:50102349-50167349 GCF_038502225.1 Cherax quadricarinatus | reverse complement strand
CTTAAGGACCGTGCATAAAAAGACCTTGCATTTAAGGACCATGCATTAAGGGAGATCTTGCATTTAAGGACTTTACATTTAAAGATCTTGTATTTTTGGACGTAAATATGATATTAATAAATTAAACAAACAGACAGAGGAACAGAAGAGAGAGAATGACAGATAGTACTTAGGTATCAGAGAATACCAAAGAGTGAAATACAACAACGATAAAAAAAATCAGCGTAGCGTCTTAACAACAAAACGGAAGTCATCTCAGATTGAGTCGTGGAAAACACCCTCATACATAAGCACTGTGCTAAAGGAATATGCAGATACGGGAACTCAGAAACAATAATGGGCAAAATATGTAGATTCTCACACCTCAGGAAATGCATGAATATGCTAATAATGGTGATTCTAGTGTCGTTTAGGAAGAGGTTGGTGGTATAACCCTGCTGGAGTGTGTACGACGCGCCCGCTGAAGGAGACCCTTCCTGTGACACAGTCTTGATGGTGGAGAAGGGTACTTGATCACAGATATTGGAGCTGCTCTCCTCTCCCTCGGATCAAAACTGATTGCCACCTATCTTCCCAGCACTGTATGACCCCCCGCCCAGTGGGCACACAACTTCATCACTGTCTATTATAATAATTTTAATGCACAGAGGATGTCTAGTTCTGCATGTACATGTGTACATTATTGCATTTGTGCATATCATCATACATGTACACATCATTACATATGAATTCATCATCACACATGTACACACCATCACACAGATGCACGTCATTACAGATGCATACAATATTAGATATATACAAAGCATTACACCTGTACGCATAATTACACATATAATATTACACACACACATCATTACACGCATACGCATTACACACATATGCATCATTACACAAGTTCACTTTAAACATGAACAACATCGCACATGTACACATCACAAATGTATAAATTATCACACATATGGAGAAATTTACCAAGAAAATCTATTTTTCGACACAAAAAGAAATATACTTAGCTTCAGTGATGATTCAGACTTCTTGCAGCCGCATTCATGAAGTCTCCTTCACTTGAATCGTGGTAGTCCCATACCTGAGCTGTAGAATGACGAGTATAGTTAAGGTTAAGAACCTAACATATATATTTTCCAGTATAACAATTTACTGGAGTGTGGTACGCTACTCATATGAGTTTTGTGGATGGCTTGCACATTACTGCCTAGAATATGTCAGCTCTACTCACCTTGTGTTTGCCAAAAAAATGCAGTATTTTTAATAGGTTCTACAAGCGTGATTATGACTTACCCTGCTCGTGTAACGTGAGCGTGTAGTGTTGACTGCACCACTTAGGCCAAGAATGATGTCTTGTGGATGAATTCAGAAGTGTCACGTGGAGAATGTTGCACTTGAGTTCGTTACGACACGTCAGAAATGTTCTTTGCAATCACTCGCGTAGTTACACACGTCATTCAGTTGTCCATAGTTTCGTGGAATTATCCACAACAGGAAGAAAACGGATACACAGTAACACTGCGTGATTAGTTCTTCCGCGAATTTCCTGGCGTATATAAGGAAACTAGTCTAACTTTTTAGTTTCCTGATATTGTCAGAATGAACAAGAGTTACGAACGCACTGGTCATTACTATCCCTTTGTCTTTTGTTCGATAAGGAGGCAACGCCCTCGTGGCACACGTCCTCGTTTGTTCCTTGAAGCAATATGAGCTCTGCCCACATCCTCTGCCCTCTTTCTTGTATCCTCACAAAGGATATGCTGAACTCACCTTGATTTCTCTCATTTGCTACATATTGTAAAAGTATTCAATACAAGATTGGTAGATTTCTTGTTATCTAGCTATAGACTACAATTCATAATAATCCCAAATTGTAGATAAAGTGGGCGCAGGTTTTCCCTTAATTTTCCTGTTAAGGGTAAGGAATAATTTTTCTAATTTAACTGTCACTTGTAGCTGCAACGAAAACCGAACTCTAGCAAGGGAAGGATAGCATGTCTTATGATGCTGGTACGAACATGTGTTCAATTAATCTGTTTGTGAGGAAGTAAGATTTGCCCCTTTTGGGGAGGGCTAAGTCCATCAGAGGGCTGAAAGGGACTGAGAGATACCCCGTTTCCTGGAGAATTTTCTCCAGAATACATGTACACATCATACATGTATAAATCATCTTACATATACACACACCACTAAATATTTACGTGTAATTACACATGTACAAATCATTGCACATGTACACATTACATGTTTACAAAGCCTTACATCTGTACTCTTCATTACATATCTATACTTACTATATGGGTTCATGAGGAGATATTGGAGTAAATAATACACAAGTCTTGCAGGCATATAATTAAGAGAGTCATGAGGATACCCACGGCCTGCCTGTTGAGTCTAGTCTATGCCTAGCGTGGAACTACATGACTGAGAGCCTACTACTCACATGTGAGGATCTCGTGACATCATATCTAGCAAGTTAGCCTATCCATAAAGTAGCTGGGATTATCTAAGTGTACTACACAAGTATTCAGTAACACTTCTATCAGCTTGGCGACGCTAAAGTATGGCATCCCGACATGCAGTTAACTTATACACACTATAGACTGTAGGCATTATGGCTCTGGGCTGATTCTATGCAGTGTCAATGTATACAACAATTAAACATAAGAGACTATACATAAGGATGATAACTGATTGTAATGCATTACATATTATGATATATCACAGATCAATGTAAATTACAGAAACAATGGTGGTACAGAATAGCAAGAGAGATGAACAAAGAAAAAAAGATCAATCGATCTGTATTCAGGTGATCTACGGATTCTGAGGAAATATATTTACAAAGAAGAAAGTGTTTAATAGAAAAGGCAGACTTGGTGCATACATGTCTTTCAGTTATAATTCTCAGAATTTGGAGAGAACGTGAACACATAAAAAAATTTGAACTTCATTAAGTTTACATAGCAGATACAAGTGGAAATACTATTTAGACTATATTTATTATGTCTATCTGTAAAGATTATTTACATTTAACCCCAAGTCTACTAGGGTGAGTGTTTCAAAAAACGCGATATCTAATAAGCATAGAGATCTCCAGTGAATACTAGAAAGGACTGCTCTTCTAGCATCCAGCCTGTTACTGGGTTTTCGTAACAAGTAGCCAGTATCCTGGTCCAATTATCCATTAGAATTTAGTAAGATTCAATAGTGCTTCAGGATTACAACTGGTAGACTACTAAATAAAGAAATTAAAATTTAATAAGTTTATTAATAACAATAAAACTGTCTAGGCGAATGATATCAAAGTAAATTAAAGTGATCAATTGAATATAATTTAGGATACAAGTTCCTACACTTCTCTCGTGTGCAGTAGTATTGTGCTGAAGGCATCTTTATGGCTTTTAAGTACCGTCTGGTACATTGTTAACATTTAATAGCAATACAAATATATACAAGTTTGTGTGTATGTGTGTAAGTGCTCTAAGTAGTTCGCTATGCTTCAAGACTCGACTAGACTTAACCAGTGACTGTCTAAAAGTCCTCACATAAACTAATTTCTTGACCAACTTGACAATCAGAACAGGTTGCTTGAACAATAAAGTGACTGTTAAGCCGAACAGCAATATAACAAGCAACAACGACACAGAATCAGGAACAAGGAGAAAATATAATGACACTAAGTAGGGACCATCTGCAGATCCTCCACAAAAGCCACAAAACTCCCATTCTACTGAATCTAAGTTCAGCATTAGAAAATCCCCGACTGTGACAGTGCACAGATACCAGTACAATTTAGGTCAGAAGCTACAGCTCAGGACCTGAGTTTCTCAATACAATGTCGAAAATCACTAAGTCTAGGCTATGTTCTGTGAACAGAGTTACACATAACCAACAACAAGAAAGCGACAGAGATGATCTTCCAACAAGGGCCCACAAGATAGAGCTGGTGTGGGACCTCTTGTTAGAAGCAACATCCAACCAGACAAGAGGCAGCGCAGGCCAGGCAGACTACTCCAGGTGAGGTGTGATCACCCCCCCCCCTGATCACATGACTCTCCATGGACTGCTGCTGCCCAGCAACACAGAAGCCGGCAGTGTAACGAGCGAAGCGATTGTTAGACAAGGCCGTCAGCTACTTAACACTCGAATTATGAGCACTGAATAATATATAAATGTTACATCCTCCCTAATAGTATAACTAAGTCAAATAATAATATAAAGGAATATATTTATGATTTAGCTAATGCTGCAAACATAAGCAATATAAAATTATATGAACAGGTAATATACATTATATACATTGTGACCCATTCAGGGGTCGCAACACCCCCCCAGCACGACAGTCACACTAGGAGTTGTGTTAGTGTCTTTTACATGATTTGTGATAACTTATGTGACTTTAATAATACAATTTAATAAAAAAATCAGAGTCACTAGTGCCAAGCACTTCTTACAATTTACAGCATCTATTTCACTATAAGTTATGCCCCTCGTACTAGGGCAGTACACAGTATTGTATCACTGCATACTCGTGGTTATGTACATCAGTGTAGAGACAGGATAGCATAGACAAGCATGACACTTTGAGGCTCGATCATAGTAGTGGAGACCGAATATGAACAACAGTCTTGTGCAATATACAGGAGACGGCATTCCACTCTTAAGTAGTGGTAAAGGAATGCGAGGCAGTATGGACAATGCATATGTCCATACTCAGTAACTAACATCACCCACACAACACTACACACTCAACACTCAGCTTCTGTCTCCAACTGTCTCCTCACACCAACATATATCACCACTACTATGAATATATAAATAGAATAATTAGACATAGTTAACATGGGCTTGATAGATTACGTTACTTTACTAAATTTGATGTAGCAATTAACAAAAGGTATTTGGCCATAAAATTACGTTAATTTAAATGTAACAGTGATAATTAAGGACGTGACAGAGCGTCAGCAATTACATTAAAATGACCACTGATATGTTGTATACTAATAGAATAAGGCTGGATTCTGAGATCCCACCTCATGATCCTAGCATTTTTACTCTTCATTGTATTTATGTAGGTGAGTGGACTGTGGTCTGAAAAAACGTTAATTTTAAATGGGGAAGTGCCCAAATACACGTCAAAATGTTCCAAGGACACCACAAGAGCTAGAGCCTCTTTCTCAATAGTGGCATAATTTTTCTGGTGTCGTTTGAGCTTAGATGAATAGTGACATATAGGATGGAGAATGTCAGTGGATGTTGACTGTTGGAGCAGCACAACACCCACTGCATAACCACTCGCATTTATATGTAAAAAGAAGGAAAGATTAAAATTAGAACTCCTCAACAGAGGAGCAGAGGAAAGCAGACGCTTCAACCTTGTAAACGAGTCTGAACAATCCCTAGTCCAGATGAACTGAACTTGGCTACTAGTAAGCTCAGCGAGAGGAGCAGCAATCTGAGAAAAGTTTGGAATAATATCCTGCCATGCCCAGAAATCTCTGTACTCCCTATCTGGTGGCACTGGAAATGCGGAAATAGCACGAACCTTAGCCTCAACAGGAGCAATCTCACCTTGGCCAATAAAGAAGCCTAGATAGGTAATCTTGGCTTGACCAAAACTACATTTAGCCAAGTTAACAGTGAAGTTGTAGTGTGCCAGTCTCTCAAACAATGCTATGAGACACGTCAAGTGTTGTTCCCACTCGTCACTGTATACCACTAAGTCGTCAAGGTAGGCTTCTACTCTGTCTAAGCTGTGGGTCAACTCGTTCATTATACGTTGGAATGAAGAAGCCACGTTACATAGGCCGAAGTGGGTGATGAGAGAGTTAAACAATCCATCTTGAGCAGTAAAAGCAGATATTTCTTGAGCACGGTGAGTAAGCGGGACTTGATAATAGCCTCGTAAGAGATCTAAATGGCTGACAAACTGGACTCCTGACACACGGTCAATAAGGTCGTCAATGCAAGGTAGGTGATAACCATCAGACAAGGTGACAGAGTTCACTTTCTGGTAGTCAGTGCACATCATGAAACTACCGTCAGGTTTAGGCACTAAAATACATGGAGATGCCCATTGACTTTTACTGCGCTCAATAAGTCCATGAGATAACAGAAAATCAACTTCTTCTCTCAATGCTTTATGCTTCGTTGGACTCATCCTATATGGCGATTGCTTAATGGGTGATGCTCCCTGTACATCAACGTCATGTACACCCAGAGTATAACGTTTAGGAACATCACTGAACAATTCAGGGTACTGCAAAATCATGTTTGTAATATCACCAGCTTTATCAATCCCAAAGTTACTAAGAAAATTGTCTAGTGATTGTAGTCACTGAATTTTCTAAACGCACCTCTATACCTCTAGAGATGTCAGGCAGACTGACGTTTTCTTCTTCTGTCCTAGGAAGAATAGATGTAGTAGGTAGAGGACTAGCGTAGTATGTCTTAAGCTGGTTAACATGGTACACATGATTTGATTTCTTCTTCCCAGGGGTACGTACTAAATAATTTACTTCGCTAAGCTTTTTCACTACTTCCAGGGGACCATCATACCTGGCTTGCAGAGCATGACCTGGTACTAATTTCTAAGCCATCACCTTATCTCCTGCTTTAAAAGAGCGAGAGACAGCACACTTGTTATAATGTTGCTTCATTCTAGCTTGGGCTGAAACTAGGTTTTTCGAAGCTAACTCTCTAGCAGCTGACAAATGTTGCTGCATTAATGAAGATGATGTGCTCAATGATGGATTTGATTTTCCTGTCCACACGTCTTTTAACATTGCGAGAGGACCACGCACTTGGTGTCCGAATATTAACTCAAACGGACTAAACCTGAGACTTTCTTGCTCACTTTCTCTCTAGAAAAATGTTCGCAATCAGCTCTCATCATGGACTTCAATGACTGATGAAATCTCTCTAGAGCACCTTGTGACTGTGGATGATAACTGGTTGAAAGTACAGACTTTATTCCTAGATGGGATAATGCTTCTTGAAAGATCTTAGAAGTGAAGTTAGATCCCTGATCTGATTGTATCTCTTGTGGCAATCCAACCTGGGAGAAAAATTTCATCAACGTTCTCACAATAGCACGAGCATTAATTTTTCTCATAGGAATAGCTTCAGGATAGCGTCTTGCAGCGTCCATAATAGTAAATAAGTATTGGTTCCCCAGTTTGCTTCTAGGCAAAGGACCAACACTATCAATAATAAGACGTGAGAATGGTTCACCATCCACGGTGATAGGAATGAGAGGTGCAGGTGGAGGTGTGTGTGCTGGCTTGCCTGTCACTTGACACACGTGGCAACGTCGCACATGATCAGCTACTGTTTCCTTCATTTTTGGCCAAGTAAAATGTTTTGCCAGTTTACCGAGTGTCTTCTTGACTCCAAAATGTCCTCCAATGGGACTATTGTGAGCAAAATCAATAGTTTGTTCACGAAATGTATCTGGCAACACTACGAGATGCTTGACTGTGGTGGAAACACTATCAGCTAACAACTTACATACATTAGCTGCCTGACTGCGGTGGAGTGCGGTTGTGCACAGCACCCCTCTGCTGTTTGTCAGGAGAGCTCTCATAGCAACAATATGGCGCTGAGTATCCGACGTAGGGTGAACACTGTCGGCGTTGAGCTGCTTCGTGGGGCGATTTCCCCCTCTACGGCGCAGGTGTTACTTCCGGCAATCATCAGGGAAACGTACGGAGTGCAGGATGATGAGGTTTATGGTGTGGCCCTGAATGGGGCCTATCGTCTATTCGTCTAGTTAAATTCGACGGCTGTGTACGAGTCGTTAGTGACGAAATTTGAGCATGTGAGTATTGATGTAACTCCAGCTGTCAAAGTGCGACTCATAGACGTCTCTCGCCACTATACGTGGGTGAAGTTGCGAAATGTCCCCTTCGAGGCTGACGAGGAGGACTTACGGAAGGTGTTTGCAGCTTATGGTACCGTGCATCTGGCAACTCAAGGCAAGTGGGCGGCAGGTGCGTACATGGGACGTCCGGAGGGTACATTCTCCCTCAAAATGACACTGAGGCACCCGATCCCGTCATACGTCGTGATGCCGGAGTTTAGGACCCAAATTCTAGTGGCGTATGCTGGGCAGCGACGGACATGCAGGTTGTGTGGGGAGTATGATCATATGGCGGCGACGTGTGGGAGGCAGTGGAGGGCGCCGGCGCAAACAGGTGGAGCACCAGTTACAGGTGTGGATGTCGTTGAGGAGAATTCCAAAGGAAACCGAGGAGATGGCCGTCTGTGGAGTGAAATTGTAGAAGAGTCTCTTGTGGTGCATGATGGGTGAGGCACGAGTTGTGTGGAGCCAAAAATGGCCACTTTGCCGGTGACGGGGGAGGAAGTGCTAATTCAGCAGGAGGTGCAAGAGCTGGAGGAGGAGCTCGACGAGGTATTGAAAACTTTACCTTCTTCGGGCGAGGATAATGGCTTGGTCCGTGAAATGGTGCCAGAGTTGAAAGGAGAGTGTGGCGGGACAGGCACGAGAAGGAAGGAGGACAACTGCAGGCACAGAGAGGAGTCACCAAGCTCTGTGCGACAGGTCACAGTAGAGGTTGATGTTCACTGTGAGGAATCTTCGGAAGACAGTATGGCGGTAGAGAGTGTCATGAGGAAGAGGGCGGCTGCGTCAGACTCAGATGATGTCCTGACGCCCGCGCAGAGGTCTGGGAGGAAGGATGTATATTCTCGTGACAGCCAGGATAAGAGGCATCGAAAAGGGGGGGGGGTGGATGGTGACAAACCACATGTTGACCCTGGGGCAAGAGGCCCTGGGAAGGGTGAGAGGAGAAAGGGTTGGAAGCTTTAGAAAGGCCTTAAGTGCATGACTGTGAATGTGAATGGACTGTGTACTGGTGTGAAGAGGGAATGCTTTCGTATGTTCTTATGTCGATACAGAGTGGATGTAGTCTTTCTACAGGAGCATAATTTCAGGGAGGGTAGAGTGCTCGAGGTGGAAGGGTATAAGGTGTTGACTCTGCCATTGGCACGTTTGAAAGGTGGTGTGGGTTTATTGATAAAGGAGGCGAGCCCGTTTGTGTTGCAAAGACGTGAAGGGGGTGGGGGGGGAGGGTGTTGCGTGTGGATGGGTGGTGGATGGGGCAGAGGGTAACCTTTGTAAGTGTGTATGCACCAGCTGAAAATGATATGAAAGTAAAGAGGGATTTTGTGTGTGATGATCTAGTTTTTGCTTTCCGTGGTTTACCTGAAGTGGCCATCGTAGGTGGGGACTGGAATTGTGTGATCAGGAGAGCGGATGTGGAACCACGAGGGGCGGGGCATATGTTGACAGCATTACGCAATCTTTTGGTGGACGTTCAGTTGAGGGATGTGGTAGGTGGGGGAGCATGGGAGGTGGAGCATACTTTCGTGAGGCGAGGTTACGCAGCTAGGTTAGACAGGTTGTATATATCTCATAAGGTATTGTCAAAGTCTGTCCGTACTATTGAACTAGCTTTTTCAGATCATAGGGCGGTTGTCGCAGAAGTAGAGTGGGATTCTCTAGCTTGTATCTCTAGGGGATATTGGAAATTAAATACGAGTCTGTTGGAAGATGAGGAGGGGTTGGGGGGTTTTACGGAGCTGTGGGAGAGATTAACTGAGGAGGTACAAGGTGTGGAGGACGTGGTGACGTGGTGGGATGGTGTGGCTAAGGACCGGATTCGGCATTATTATGTGAGGGAGGGGAAAAGGATTAATTCTTTAAAATTTGGGTTGATTAATTATTTGGAGGACAGGTTATGGGGTTGTTATGTAAAAGGGACAGTAGAGGGTGTCTATCCGATGGACAACATTATGATACTTAAAGAGCGGTTGCGGGAAATTCAGGACGAGCGGTTCCAAGCGGTGAGAGTAATGGCGGGGGTGGAGGAGGTGTTATGGGGAGATAGGCCGTCTTCGTGTGTGTTGCGCAAACAAAAACAACGTCAGCAGGCAACAGCTATTCCATGTTTGGAGGTTCTTGAGTCGGTGGGAGGGTATAGGGCGGGTCAGGTTATCCACATTATGGATGGGATGGGGTTGTTTGCGGATAAGTGGTACGAAAAGTATTGGCGGGAGGAAGGGGTAGGATTAGGGGATTTAGAGAGGGTGTGTGGAAGTGTGCCATGTAGGTTAGGACACAGTGATAGGGAAGCTTTGGGGGGGGACATAACTGAGGGGAAAATATGGAGAGCTTTGAGTGCCATGCGAAAGGGCAAAGCACCGGGAATCGATGGACTGCCGGCGGAGTTTTATCAACAGCATTGGGAGTTAATAAAAGGTTTTTCGGTGAGGTTACTGAACTTGATGAAGGTAAGGGGAAGGTTGGGTGAAAGACAGGCAACAGCTGTAGTTGTTTTGGTACCGAAGGGTAAGGAACAGCGTTCGCTCAGGGACTATAGAACAATATCGTTGTTATGCGCGGATTATAAGTTATTTGCAAAAAATTTAGGAAATAGGATCAAGTGTGTTGTAGGGAGGGTTGTATCGGAAACCCAGTTTGGGTTGCCAGGTAGGTCTATGGGGATGGGACATGGTCTTTTAAGGGATTTCGTGGAAGAAAAAGGGGGGGAAGGGGGGGGTTTGGTTGCACTAGACTGGCAAGGAGCTTATGATCGGGTGGAGCGAGAGGCGTTGAGAGCTATCCTTAGGAAACAGGGCTATGGGGAAGAAATAGTGGGATGGGTAGAGGCGTTATATAGAGGGGCAATGGTGAGAGTACAGATTAATGGAAGATTAGGGGGGAGGATTGTAATGGGCAGAGGTCTTAGACAGGGGTGTCCTATGTCACAGCTTTTATTTGCATGCATACAGGACCCCTTTTATAGAATGGTGGAGCGCCATATGGGCGTTAGTGAAGGGGTTGGGGGGGGTACTGGGGGCGTTTGACCTGTTCTCATAGGGTATGTAGATGATACCACTGTATTGGTTAGAGAGGGGATGTCCATAAACGCCTTAGATGGAGTGGTCGACACGTTTGCATGTGCAACTGGTATGAGGGTAAATTCGGAGAAGTCCATGGTTATGGGGTTAGGAACTTGGGGGGAGAGGGTCGAGTGGGGTAGTGCAGTCGTAAAGAAGCGGGTGATGTCATTAAAAATTTGTGGTCTAATCTATGCAGATGATCTTGAGGTTGCACGTGTTAATAATTCGGTCAGGTTGGTAGAAAGGATACTGGGTCGATTGGGAGCATTGCGGCCTTATCATTTGACCCTTGTGCAGCATGCCATTGTAATTAACGTTTTATTGTATAGCAAGGTTTGGCATGTGGCTGCCGTGTTCCCTTTAACGGGGACGGCAATTGCAACTATACTTAGAGGGGTTTTTAAATTTTTGTGGGGTTCAGGTTGTGATTGGCTTAGAAGGGATGTAGTAATGTTACCTGTGCGTCAGGGGGGGTTGGGTTTAATGAAATTAAAGAGGAGGGTCAAATGTATCTTCATTAAAAGGGAGGTGATGAGGGAGGGTGTGAGTGGGGGGGGTTGGTTAGGGTACACAATAAATTGAAACGCATGTTTTCTGGGACGGAGTTGAGGGAGTGTGAAACTATTTTGAGGGCAGTGGTGATGGTTAGGGATCTGGGTAAGGTAAAAATAAGTAGGCTGTGTAGGATGTCGGCGGAAAGGGTTGTGGCTCCGGTGGAGGGGATTTTCCCCATGTATGACTGGGGATGTATATGGAGAAGGTTTGGTAGGTTAAGGTTACAACCCCGTGGACGTGAGGTGATGTATCGGTTTTTGCATGGGATTTTACCATCGGGAGTGGTCTTACGAGCTAGACGGGTGTTTGAGTGGGGGCGGGGGTATGTGGAATATGTGGCGGGGAGGATTCTGCATTCCATGTAGTGTATTTTTGTGAGGGGTTGGGGAGCGTCAGGGGTTGGTTGAGCAGGGTGTTGCATAAGATAAGTGGTCAATACTTCTCTGTTCTGCGGGCATTGAGTCTTGATGTGGGGGGTATGGATGAAAGTATTATTAGGGCTGTGGGGTACATTATGGTAGATTATGTCTACATTATGTGGGGAATGAGGGGGAAAGGGGTAAGTGAGGTGAAGAGGAGGGTATTGGCTGTTACGTTTTATAAAACGTTGTGCCGTAATAGAGAACTTTATGGGAGGAGGTGGGAGCGGGATTTCTCTGAGGGATATAGAGACCTTACATTAGAGGTTTTATTAAATTTGTAAATTAGGTGGGTGGGGCAGGGTAGGGATGGTACAATGTGTTATGTTGATGGGCTGTCAGGGGTGGAAACGGGGTCGCCTCCTGGTATGTAGCGGGTGAATGTGTATGAACTTGGGCGTATGATGTGTATTCATGGTTTGTGACGAGTATACTCAATATATGTGTTTGATTTTGCAGTGGGACATTGTTCTATGTATGTTATTCATATGCATGTTTTAGATGCTTGTAGAGGTGTCAGTGTGTTGGATCCTTGTTTATTAATATATTCTGTGTTTGATGAACATATTGTTTTTACCTTATTCTCAATACATTACGTTAATTGTATTTAACGTATAAGGTGTCCTACTTTATAACTTACAAAGTGACAATATATGCATATTATGGTGTGTTTTGTTAATCATATAACAATGCAATTGGAATTAGTTGTTTATTGGTTATCATAGGTGTAGGGGTTTTCATGTATGGGTGAGGAGGGATATTTGTGTTATCTCATGTTCATGTTTGTGTGGTTGTTAATGATTTATTCTGTGTAAGACCTGTTTTTGTCTTTATCTATCTCTTGTATTGTATTGTTCTAAATAAAATATAAAAAAAACAAAAAAACAACTTACATGTATTTTTCTCCATCAGTACACCATTACTATAATAGTAACAATTATCGAGATCCTTTGCTTCACTTTCAGTAACTGCTATATCTTTCAGTCTTTCCAGTGACTGATCAACAAACTGATCCTTGATTAAATCATTATGAGTTAGAAATTTAACGTCAGTTGTGTCCTGACTAGGTTGATGACCGGGGGGAGTCAGTGTTAATGATCCTGGGCGCAGAGCGTCACTAAACAACATATTCAACCCCAAATCATTGTCATCCACTAACTCAACAGGAGACAAGGATGGTTGTTTTATCTTTGATATAGCTCTAGTAATTGCGCTGAGAGGAAATAAAATAGGCTTCTCTCTACAAGCTTCAACGGCATAATTATCATCAGTGGTATTATCAATCACAAGTGGTTCTTTACATATACCAGCATGAAGGATATCGTTCCCTATTAGCAAGTCCACTGACCTGATGGGAAATACACCACTAGATATACCCACAGAAATATAACCAGTATAATAGCTTGTTTCAATGTAAACTTTGTGCAGAGGTACTTATATAACAGCCCCACCATAGGCTTCCAACAATACATCTATCTTGCAATAGGTACCATCAGTTATGGGCAGCACATCTTCTCTCAATAAAGTGAGATTACTGCCAGTGTCTCTGAATGTAATTATTTCAGTTAGATGTGATTCATCAAGTCCTACTTTGCCTCTCGATAAGTAAGGACTAATTGCTGAACAAATCTTTTCGTCAGATACACTTTCTGATGCTAGTCATCTATCCTGAGTAATATTATCTAAAACAGTGGGAACAGAGGTATTACTAGGATTTTGGTGCCTTTGTTGCACGAAGAAGATACGACTTGTGTGGGGGCGCCAGCCACACGATCGCTTCTCATATCTCTTTCTAACTTACAGCAATACTCTCTAGCATGTCCTTTTCTGTTACAATAAGTACACTTAAATTTCTTCTTCTCGGTATCAGACTTCTGTCTAGCCACAGAAAGCGAGTCAGGATTGAGTGTTTTCCTGGTAAAGGTACGAGAAGTTACAGTAGCAGGTACATCACGCCAGCACTGATCAGCTGATTTAGGTTGCCAACTTCTAGGACAATTTTTAGTTACCTTGTTTCTCTGTGTTTTAGTATGTACAAGTTTGTGAGAAATCTCGTAATTGTCTGCTAATGCTGCAGTTTCCAGAATATTCGAGGCAGTATGATCGATCAGATATTCTTGTATGTCAGCAGACATACAGTTGTTAAACTCTTTGGGAAGTAACAACTGAACCAGGCTGTTATAATTATTGCACTTAATGGCTCTGCACCACCTCTCAAATACAACTTTTTTCTCATGAGCAAACTCTACACAAGTTTTATCTTGTCGTCGTTGTAACGTACGAAATGCACGTTGATAACTTACAGGTAACAAGTTATATGTCTCTAGAAGAGTTTCCTTGAGAGCATCATAACTAATGTACTTGGCAAATGGTAAAGCAGCAGTACAAGTTTGAGCTCTTCATGTCAAAGCTGTGGGCAACAAGGTAGCCCAGTGCTTATGTGGCCAGTTCATAGCACGTGCCTGGTTCTCAGACACATCAAAATAGGTGTCTAAGTCACTCTCAAAAAACTTAGTAACCATTGAGGCAGCTTTCTGCACATTAAGTGTCCTGTGTTGTACTAACATGTTTATCAACTTTGTCAGATATATTAATCTGTTGTCTTCCGAGACGAATATTTTCTCTCTGGAAATCTTCTTCATTCAATTTCCTCTTTGCATCTATTTGTGCAGTCTGCAACATAATGAGGCATTCCATACTCTCAAATTGTTCCTCAGAGATAGGACCAGTAGGTAACGGAGGAGTGGGGAAATTAACATGTCTTTCTTGCCGGTCCTTAGGTGGGACACCTTTTCCAGCCATCCCTGGAGAGTCTAGTACTGGTCTAGGATATGTAGATAGAGGTGTAGCATACACGGCACTAGTATGAGGCTGAGTCATACTACCAGCTACACTCTGTACTATTGTGTTAGTCTGTCATGGGGGTTCGAAAGGAGATACGATGGTTGAAGATAAACACACTTGTGGATGGTAACACTATATATTGTCAGACTGTGGTAAGGGAGGCCCAGCCTGCATTGTTGCCTGTTGTAGACCTATCCGTGGACTGAGGAAGCTACAGAGGTACTCGTGCACACATGTGCATCACGTGATGTCGCACAAACTGGTCCATAGGCCTAGTAAGGGATCGTATATATAAAACATATGGATGGTACTATGATACTCAGATAAGCTATACAATACATGTAAGGGGATCAGCAACCATGCTGACAGCTCGGTCATGTTACGTATGTCGTCTCGACATACACTACTATGCTATAGGCTGAACAGGCAGATGGCTCTGGGCTGATTCTATACACTAACAAAGACATATGTAACTTAGAACTGATGGGTTGTATCATAATGGATGTTAACATAATGAGTTTTAACGTAATGGGTGTTAACGTAATGAGTTTTAACGTAATGCATTACGAATTATAAGAACAAATCATTGTACAATAAGGATGGAATTGATCGATCGATCTGTATTCATGCACTCTACAGATTCTGAGGAAGAATAAATATATTTACAAAGTGAAAGTAATTAACAGCAAGGCAAATCTGGCGTGCACATATCAGTATTGCTAAATTCTCAGAATTCGGAGGGAACGTGAACACAAAAAAATTTCTGAAAAACTGATCAGCTAATAACAAGACACACAGTTGACAATTTCATTCATCTCGGACATCTAATTATACAGGCTATTTACATTTAAACCAAACTCTGGGAGGGAAAGATTTACATATGCAGAATGGTTATCATCTCTGGGAGGATCGAATTCCTTTGCAATGGCTAACACATGCCTTGACTGAGGGAGAACTGAACAAGTATCTACAAAAGATACTTGAGGGTTTCTCATTACTTGACGTGTATGCAAAGAATAACGACATTCGAGTTGATTATCTGGCTGAGCATTTGAGGTAGAGGATACAGAGTCAAGTGGATTGTCAGCATCTGTCACATTAGTCTGGGTAGCATATCATCAACATCGCATACTAACTTCATATGATCTAATTGCGATTCTTTGTACTGACCAGTACTAATTTCTCTAACCTTATATTTATTGCCATTGATATGTTCAACTACTCGATAAGTGCCAACAAACCTTTGATCGAGCTTAGGCATTACAGACGTTTTGTTGAAATTAGTCAGCATTACTCTCGAACCCACTTTAACTTTTGTCGGCTTAGCACGGCTATTAGTTACTCTAGTAAATTCTGCTGTTGATTTATGAAGTGTTTCACGGATTCTTCTAAAAACACTCTGAGCTATGCTGGTACGAGTTGCTATGAAATCATCAGGGTTGTAATTGGGTTTCGGAGTGGAATACAACAACTCATAGGGTAAACGCTTGTCTTCACCATACAATGCATAATGTGGAGTGTCACCTATGGAAGCATTGTAAGCAGAATTTATGGCACATTGAACATCTGGTATAACTTCATCCCAAGTTTCACTATTGGGGTTGATAGTGGCTCTCAAGACATCAAGTACTTTCTTATTGGTTTGTTCAGCTAACCCATTGCTGGCAGGATGATGAGGAACAATGGTGGATTTAGAGATCTTGTACAAGGTACACAAATTTTCAAGAATCTCATTACTGAATTCACCTCCATTATCTGTTACTAAGGACTTAGGGGTAGTATGCCTGCAGATAATGCGTTCTTTAAACGCTTTAGCTACTGTCTCGGCAGTCTTATCTGCAATAGAACTAACTCACAATATCTGGTGAAATGGTCTACCATAACACACAGATGTTTGTTGCCTTGGAGGGAACATTTAAAATTGGTTAACAAATCTAGCGCAACTCTTTCCCACGGTTCGCTAGTAGTTGGATATACCTGGATTGGATTAGGACCATTGACATTTCCTTTATGCTGCACACAGGCACTACATTTCTTAACATACTCAGAAATGTCAGTTGCCATACGTGGCCAAAAGTATTTCATTCTGGCTTGTTTCACAGAACGATCCATACCAGGGTGTGCAACACCTGGTGCATCGTGAACTAGCTGTAGAGCTACATTCACTAGTGACTGTGGAATTACTAATTGGTATACTCTTCTGCTTGGAGTACCCAACTCGGCTGTTCGATACAGTAATTCTTGGCTCATTACAAAGTCACTAATGGGTGCTGGTGGCTTCACAGTCAGAATAAGATCTTCCTGGAGCAGGAATCGAATCACACCAGACCACAAGGGATCTGTTCTTTCTTACTGGAGGAATGAACACACTCGGTGGAGTGGATGACTCTCCCCGGTTGAAAAGTAACGCTATAACACGCAATATGAGCAAGGGAGAATGGATTTACTATCTCTCACTGCAAGCAAAGGGAAAAGAAATGAACATGGTCAACAATACTGATATTCAATCTGAGTCGCACACAGTGACACGATGTATCAACTAGAAAGAAACTACACTTACAAACGTTAACATGTGAAAGTTACTCGAGAAATAATTTCTTACATTGCACGAATTACTGTCAACGAGGATGGCATCACCATCTGGAACACAAGGAACAACAACAACACTCAAGTGAGTACACTAGCCACAGAAACGTCTTTCTGCATTGGCTTGTGGCATCAGCAAGAGATGGCATAACTCGTTGCAAGTAAAGTTCTTCTCAAAGCGTCCCTTGGGATGGAACGAATACTTGAAAAAAGTCGCCATCGCAGGGATAGTAGTCTCAGCACCCAGGGTTGTCTGAGGTTCCTCTGAAACCCAAGGTAACTGTACACTATCCTGCATGCACGATATTGTGGCTGGAATCCAGACAGGAGTGACAGTATTACTAGTGCCTGACCGCTCGGCTACGTTAATAAGCAATGAACGAATCTATAGGAGCTTAATCTGAACTTCACATTTCGCAGCACTTTAACAAATCTCAGATACAAGCTGTGAGAACAAACACATTGCTCAAGGGCTAGGTATTATCTTCCAGTCAGTAAGGAAATATTGGTATTGTGGGCTGATTCATATTGACTTTGACTGGCATGATACACTAAGTGAACATTCAAAAGTGACTGGGACATCATCTCAATGAACTTACTGAAGGACATAAAGGCAAGAAAATAGAGAATATATGACACAGTAAGCCTAAACGGGAAGAAATTACTTATTTAAAAAAATAAATCACACTGTAGCAAGGAGAACTCACATGAAAATAAAAAAAATTACTCAACTGGATAAGCAACACTTTGAAAATCAAGAGAAATTGCACTTTAATCAAATTAAATTTACTTTAAATGGAATTAATGGCACAGTGAGTTGTCTTTACTCTCAATTCAATAAGGAAATTCAACAATAAAATGATAAATCAATCAAAAATGTTAAAATTGAATCAATAAAGCTTGTGCAAAATTAAAAGAAACTGGGAAAGCAATTCTAAATAAAAAGATTAAGTGACACACAAGGAACAAAATATTATGCACAGAACAAGGCATACGAAACTGCACTGAAAAAAAACTGTTGCAATATTGCAAATAACAATTTCTAATCAAAAGTACTGCACAACACTACATAAAATTTCTGCAAGAAAAATTTTAATGGCAACACAATGTTTACACAAGAATTATTGTAAAATGAGTCAATGTTGCAATAATAAAAAAAAAATACACACAAGCAAATACATTTACAAGAAAAAAAAAATATATCATCAAGGAATGAACTGAGTGAACACTTTTAACTCTTAATTGCAGCTTAAGCAAACACTGAACAAACAAAAGAAGGATCTACTTTAAAAGAAGTTAGAAAAGAAATGCACTATGAGTGAATTTGTTCAATGAAACCTAAAAATAATAAGGCAAAAACACAAAACAAAAAAAGGTGAACACTCACAGTGATGCAGGAACAACACAACAACAGGGGCTCTGGTGGCCTGGTGGTTAACGCTCTCGCTTCCCACGGCGAGGGTCTGGGTTCGATTCCCAGCCAGAGTAGAAACATTGGACGTGTTTCTTTCCACCTGTTGTCTATGTTCCCCATCAGTAAAATGGGTACCTGGGTGTTAGTCGACGGGTGTGGGTCGCATCCTGGGACACTGACCTAAGGAGGCCTGGTCACAGACCGGGCCGCGGGGGCGTTGACCCCCGGAACTCTCTCCAGGTATATAAACACAATACTAGAATTTTCTTTCATTGAAACTTGAGGTATGAAAAATTTGTAAAATAATTGTCTTGCTTCAACAAAATAATGGCACTATTGTCTGTGGAGATAAGACAAATTAGACACTGGCTAAATGAAAAGAATTAACACAAGAATGTTCAACACACTGAGAAAAAAAATAAAATGGCAAATGAATGAAAGCAAAAACAGCAAGAATACACAAATGCTGGGAGAAAAATTATAACAGACAATACTGAGTTGTGATGCAGAATATAAGGTAATAAATTACTGAATTACTTCACTGCAATACTGTGAACACAAGATAATTGTGAAGTGTAAACACAAGTTTATACTGCTTATATATTGCACACAACAAGGAAAAAACATTAAAGTACTTACTTCAAATATATATAAAAAAAGACACACAACACAACAGACATAAAATAAAGCACGAAAATTAACACTGAAGAAAGAGAAAAAAAATATTGTTGCAAACAGTATATAATGAACACTGAGTCTAATCAAGAGTCACTGAATGTCACTAAGAAATCACTGGAAACACAAAAAAAAAATGTCTCAACACTCGCAAATGTCTCTATGAAAAAATATTATTCATTAACACTGTAGCGACGTTGTAGAATGAGGTGGATGGTAGTGAAGGGTAGTGGTGGAGACTCGTGGCTGGCGGCGTTCACTGCTACCCTCACCATGTTGACGGCTAGAAGAATTTGCGCTTAAATCGACGATGAACTCACACAGGAGGCTTTTATGATGCCGCAAACTGACGAAGGAACACACCTGGCTCTTGACTCCCTATGTGGTCTGTAAAAATATGATGCTAGAACCCGTAATAAGGGTACAAAAACAGTTGTAGTGGGTGAGGTGGGTGGTTGAGGCAGCGCGGAGCTGGGTGGTTGAGGCAGAGCGGTGGTGAGACACCGCGTGGTGACTGGGTCTATGGGATGAATGGCATAAGCCACTCTGGGGACACCCGCACTAGGCACGAAAATATTCTAAGCCAGCTGGCTTAAAAACAAACCCACAAAATACCACAACACCACAGGGATGATAAAACACACAGAATGGCTTGGAACTTGAAGCACAGAGCGATGAAGAAGACTGTAATCCACATGGCTTGCTTGAGTACTGGGTTAGTTGCTGGCTGGTTTGGCTTAACCCTTCACACAGACTGGCTTGATAACTTGTAACGATGAGCACAGCAAGGGTGGAAAGCTGGCTTGGCAGGCAAGGCTGGATGGTGTAAGGCTGGCTGGACTGGGCTTGGGCTGACTCCCCCACCGCAGACTGGCTTGCTGGTTTGGCTTAATTTGCAAACTCGGGTCAATTCCTCGTGAGTAATGCAAATAAGCAGATACACACTAATACACAGAGACTGACCAGTGAATAGTGCAGAGGGCTGGTAGACGCTTGCTTGGGTGCATTGCATCGGAGTAATTATCAATTTTACGCCCACACTGCTGACACCAATTTGTCATGGGGGTTCGAAAGGAGATATGATGGTTGAAGATAAACACACTTGTGGATGGTAACACTATATATTGTCAGACTGTGGTAAAGGAGGCCCAGCCTGCCTTGTTGCCTGTTGTAGACCTATCTGTGGACTGAGGAAGTTACAGAGGTACTCGTGCACACATGAGCATCATGTGACGCCACACAAACTGGTTCCTAGGCCTAGTAAGGGATCATATATATAAAACATATGGATGGTACTATGATACTCAGATAAGCTATATAACACATGTAAAGGGATCAGCAGCTATGCTGACAAGTCAGGCAGGAAGGTGTGAGCGTGAACGGATTTACACTAGGCTCAGACACTTCTGCCATAGTTGCTGTCTCTTCTACATCATCAAATAGAGTTATACTTCCTAATAGCAACACTATGCTCTCTGTATCTGAGTCATAATCGGACATCTCTGCATGAGCAGGAAACAATATATCTTTAATTAACACTCTTACAGTTTCTGCGGTGTAATTCCTGTTATACATCACACCAAGATATTTGGCTACTCGCCAACACGTCTGAAGTTTTAAAGTACTCAACTCCGACGAAGTCAGAGTATCAATTAACTGTTTCACTTTGACATACATCACGAAAATAAATGCACTACGAGAGAGTGATTATGGGAAACTATAATCCTAATAGGAATTTTAGTGTTGGTTGTCTTACAGCTAGAGCTCATAAACAGTATGTCCACCTCCTTGGATCAAGAGACTCAGTCAAGTACATACATCCATGTATTATGTTGTACAAGACAAAACTCAAAGTCTTCAGATTAGGAAAGTAATAAAAGTGTTTGACCATAGAGTTGCTAGTGTGTCAAACTGGACAATTTCTCCAACACCTTGGATCAAAAGCATCCCAGACAGGCCCCCATTTGTTACAAAAAATGCAATATCTAATAAGCATAGAGATCTCCATTGAATACTAGAAAGGACTCCCCTTCTAGCATCCAGCCTGTTACTGGGTTTTTGTAACAAGTAGTCAGTATCCTGGTCCAATTATCCATTAGAATTTAGTAAGATTCAATAGTGCTTCAGGATTACAACTGGTAGACTACTAAATAAAGAAATTAAAATTTAATAAGCTTATTAATAACAATAAAATTGTCTAGGCGTATGATATCAAAGTAAATTAAAGTGATCAATTGAATATAATTTAGGATACAAGTTCCTACACTTCTCTTGTGTACAGTAGTATTGTGCTGAAGGAACATATCACATCTTTATGGCTTTTAAGTACTGCCTGGTACATTGTTAAGATTTAATAACAATACAAATTTATACAAGTAAGTTTGTGTGTATGTGTGTAAGTGCTCTAAATAGTTTGCTATGCTTCAAGACTCGACTAGACTTAACCAGTGATTGACTAAAAGTCCTCACATAAACTAACTTCTTGATCAACCTTACAATCAGAACAGGTTGCTTGAACAATAGAGTGACTGTTAAGCTGAACAGCAATATAACAAGCAACAGTGACACAGAATCAGAAACAAAGAGATAATATAACAACACTAAGTAGGGACCATCTGCAGATCCTCCACAAAAGTCACAAAACTCCCATACTACTGAATCTAAGTTCAGCATTAGAAAATCCCCGACTGTGACAGTGCACAGATACAAGTACAATTTAGGTCAGAAGCTACAGCTCAGTCACCTGAGTTTCTCATTGTTTAAGAGACAACCTCAGTACAACGTTGAAAATCACTAAGTCTAGGCTATGTTCTGTGAACAGAGTTACACAGAACCAACAACAAGAAAGCGACAGACGATTTTCCAACAAGGGCCCACAAGGTAGAGCTGGTGTGGGACTTCTTGCTAGAAGCAACGTCCAACCAGACAAGAGGCAGAGCAGGCCAGGCAGACTACTCCAGGTGAGGTGTGATCACCCCCCGCCCTGATCACATGACTCTCCATGGACTGCTGCTGCCCAGCAACGCAGTAGCCGGCAGCATAACTAGCGAAGTGATTGTTAGACAAGGCCATCAGCTACTTAACACTCGAACTATGAGCACTGAATAATATATAAATGTTACATCCTCCCTAATAATAAAACTAAGTCAAATAATAATATAAAGCAATGTATTTACGATTTAGCTAATATCGCAAATATAAACAACATAAAATTATATGAACAGGTAATATACATTATATACATTGTGACCCATTCAGGAGTTGCAACAGTGAGATTTACATATGCAGACTGGTAATCATCTCTAGGGAGGTCAAATTTTGTTGCAATGACTAACACATGCCATGGTTGAGGAGGATCTGAACTGGTATTTACAACTGAAACTTGGGGATTCCTCATTACCTATCATGTACATAGAGAATAATGGCAATCAGGTTTTTCGTCTGTCTGGTTGTTAGAGGTAAAGGGAACTAAGTCAGGAGAATTGTCATAGTGCATCACATTTGTCTGGTTGTTAGGAACCTCATCATCATCACAAATTAACTTCATATGATCTAAGTGCAGTTCTTTATACTGTCCAGTACTGATTTCTCTAACTTTATACTTATTGCCACTGACATGTTCGACTACTCAATATGGACCAACAAACTTTTGTTCGAACTTAGGCACTGCGGATATTTTATTAAAGTTAGTCAGCATAACTCTTGAACCTACTTTAATTTTGTTTGACTTTGCTGGAGAATTAGTGACTCTTGTAAATTCTGCAGTTCATTTATGAAGTGTTTCTTGGATTCTTCTAAAAACACTTTGAACTAAGCTGGTACGAGTTGCTATGAAATAATCAGGATTGTAATTTGATTTTGGATTTGAATGTAACAACTCATATGATCAGCACTTGTATACACCATACAATGCATAATATGGAGTATCACTTATAGAAACATTGAAAGCAGAATTTATGACACACTGAACATCAGGTGTAACTTCATCCCAGGTTGCACTGTTGAGATTAACAGTGGCCTCAACACATCGAGTACTTACTGAAGGAATGGAGGCTCAACATACAACTCTTTTACCTTGCAAGAATCACTGTGAACTAGGATGTTATCTCCATCTGGAACATGAGGGACAACAGACACTCTAGTGAGTGCACTAGCTGCGAAAGAAACGTCTTTCTGCAGACGACCTGTGACATCAACAGGAGATGGCATTACTCATTTCAAGTAGTCGTCGTTTATTGACAAGGCGTCCTCTGTGGAGGAACTATACCACTTGGACAAGTAGCCATCGCAGTACCCAAGGTTGTCTGAGGTTCCTCTGAAACCTGAGGTAACTGTAGACTGTCCTACATGCAAGATATTATAAAACTGAATTTATGACAGGAGTGACAGTTTTAATGGTGCCTGACCACTTGGTTACATTAATAGGTAATGCACATACCTATAAGGATATCTGAACTTCACATCCCGCAGCACTGTGACAAATCTCGGATACAAGCTGTGTGAACAACTATGTTGCTTAAGAGCTAGGTGTGGTCTGTCAGTCAGTAACGGATCATTAGGATTTGCATAGATACGACATTGGCCTGATTGATATTATTCACTAAGGCATTGCTGGCATTGCTCAAAGGTAGTTGAGACATGATTACAGAGAAAATTACACAAAGACAATGAAAGCAAAGAATAACAAAGAAAAGTATTAAGTAAATTGAAAATAAAGATGCTTAACTAACTCTGCATATATAAATAAAAATTATAAGACACACTGATTGAAAGAATAAAACTCACTGAAATTTACTTTGCAAAAATAAAGGAATACGTTGAAAACTCAAGAAAGGGAAATATTACTGTAACGTGAATTAATTTCAAGAGTGAGCAGTCTTTACTCTCAATTCAATGTGAAATTTGATAATAAAAAATGTAGATCAAGACAAAAATAATAAAATAAAATCAATAAATTGTATGCAAATTGCAAATATGCTAGAAAATATTTTTTCTAAAGATAACACAAAAAAATTAATATGCAATGATAACCACAAATAAAATAACAAAATAAGAAACAGGTCACTCAGTAATATACTGAGTTTATTGCACTGAATTATAATGTCACTCCTTAAAAACTTATCAATTACTGATCAAAATAGAGAAGAATAATAGCATTAAAAATTATGAATAGAAAGATTATCACTGCAGGACAAACAAACTGCACAATTAAAATAATTCGCAGAATTAGTTAATAAAATAAATTTTGCACATGCAGAAAATATGCCTTAGAAAGAATATTAAAACAGCACGAAATAATTGGTTTGAACACTTCAACTCTTAATGTCAAGTAGGCAAAATAAATTATTCAAGAAAAAAAAAATGGCCAATGATAATATTAAACTTTAAAAATTGCACTAAGAGTGAATTTGTTCAGAGAAATATAAAAAAAATATGATAAAAATGATACAATATACAGAACTGGGAATTCAACACTTACAAATTTGCAGGAAACACAGGTAAAACATCAAGAGATCACTCAGTACACTTATTGTACAAGCTGTAGTGCACTATGGTCTTGCTTTAAAAATATTTAAATGAATCTCTTGCTTGGCACACAAGATATGGTACTAAAAAGTTCAGACAAATAAGACACTTCAAATATAAAATAATTAACACAAAATAATGGTACACACAGAATTAAAATGGCAGTTTAGCACACTGGGGTAAAAGTAGTGAAGTAATCAACACAGAAATGGTAGAAAACAAGGAAAATGCAATGAAAATAAGTCAAGACACAAGAAAAAACTAAATTAATGGTACACATTAATACAATAAGGTAGATTGCACAACACTTTAAAACAGAGATAGTAAAAATAAACAGTTCAGAAAGAGTGAATGACAGAAAAAAGAGCAAAATACTGCACACAGTGGACAAATAATAAATGTGTACAAGAGAAAATATTACTTAAGGTGAGAGAGAATGGGAAATGATAACAAACATATAAAAAAATAAACACAAAAATGAACGATAACACGGCACTAGGAAATAATTGCAGATTAACGAATCATGTGGAGCAATTTTCTCCATGAGGAGGGTATCAGCCCCTTTCACCCCTTTCAGCCTGAGGAGTGAAAGGGGTGAAAGGGCAATGGCGTCTTGCTTGCTTGCTTCTGCATCAACACTTTTAATTGGAAGCGTCTGACCAGCGTGTGTCATAGATCACACCACTTCTTTGTAAGAGACCAGTGTTGCAACTAGGGTGGGTTAATGAGAGACAATTAATCTCTTACATTTACAGGACAATTAAAGAAACCCTACACCCACTTTATTACCATGGTCAAGATAGCATACACTGACGTCTATGTCCAGACAACAAGAAATTAAGCATCCTGCATTGCTTCATGGTAGAAGTTTGGAAAGCAAGGGAAAATTGCTTGATCAGCACTTCCTTTGTGTCTGGAGATGCCCCAGGGCAAGCGAGGTGCGGCAAGAGGCGTCATAGGTCAGATTGCAATAAACCACCAAATGAGCAACGTGTTATGCGTGCATTGACCTTAACAAAGAAACTAACAGTGCACCCTCAACCACACAGACAAATCTTCATCATCACAATAGAAATATTAAAAGAAAGTGTGTGCAGCTTCTTTTAGTGATATTGTGAGATGGACAAATAGACCAATATTGAAGAACGTATAGTGACACTGCAAGTGTCACAAATTTCCAGACTCAGTGAAGGGCATGTGACAGTCCTCAAAGACACTATTTTTCAATCAAGACACTGGGTACCCAGGTGAATTAAGCATCCGATACAAAAACCCAGGTAAGTCTACTTTGATGTATTGTAGTTCAATTGACTGCACAGTTGAGAACTAATGTATGATCTAGGTAGATTACCATAAACCTAGTAACTGGTGGGCCATCAAGCCCAAACAGGTAATTAGCATCAGCACTCATTTTCTGAGATATGCTGACATAACACCCCTTTGGGGTAATCATATTTTAACTCTTATTCTTCTTAACACGGCCCTTACAGAATGTATACAACAGTTCCTAAAGACTATATCATTGGGGGTGGCTGCAAAGACATGAGCTGTCAAATCAAGCTAAGTCCCAGCTATAGACCATTTAATTTTTGGTTTATCTTGCCCCATTTCCCTACAATTTGGTCCTTCGAACCAGACAGTTGCCAAATATGTGGTCCAAAACTTTTAATACAGTGTACAAGTAATTACGAGCTAAGGTCCTTGGAAAAAAAAAGAGTGTAAAATTAGTGTTTTTACAAAATAAATCAAAATATTTGAGTCCTCCAGGCTCAGTCACAGAGAATGGGCAGCTGCCATTACCCAATAGAAAACAGGAGGAACACCCAGCTCAGAATCCCCCAGAGGCATTCCCCCAGAGTCACTCAACACAAAATGGGCCTGGCTCATCCGTGGCTCACCCACTCACCCTCTACTGGCAACTCACTGTTCAGACAGCATTCAGCTGTCTAGATAAATTTTCTTATGTATTTATGGAAGTTATATTAAGTGTAAGCTTTGATGTATTAATATTAACAGTGACATTTATATATATGTATTAGGAATATACATGTGTGATATACATTTATACAGTGTACGGTGTGATGTGTCTAGCATCATTACAAACAGTCAACTCAGCGTCTGGACATATGTACCCTGTACCCTTCAAGCCACTGACTCTGTAGTCAGTGGGTCAGTAGTACTGCTGACACAATAACAACAAGCTCAGCACTCTAAGTGTGGTGCTAAGAATTATCAGTATTCCAGTATAATGGTGTTCTTAGAAACTCAATTTAAATATTTGCAGATGAAAATTACACAATTAGAAAATCTAATTTCAGTCTGTGTAAGGCTGACCCAAGAAACAAACATAGATTTTGATGATCTAGAAGTAAAACTGGATCTATTTACTCAGCGTCTGGAAATCATTAATTCAGAATATGCGAAATATGAAAGTGAATTCCTAGAATCAAATCCATCTGAGGATAACATTAAAAATGTCTTGGATACTTTTCGTGATCAACAATTAAGGTGGACAGGAGCACAGGCTTTCTGCCACAAAATTCTGTCACAGAGACCTACTGTAACTAGTGGTACACCTGTTATGCCTGTGACACTTGGTATCCCATTGCCAAGTTTGCCTTTATTATCGTTGCCTATTTTTGAAGGAAATAACTATGAAGAGTTTGTTAGTGGATTTTAGTCTCTAGTAAATTCACGAACTGACATTGACGAGATCGCTAAGTTCAATTATCTTATATGTTTTGTGAAGGGAGATCCCTATGATCTGATTAAGTAATTTCCTGTGGCGAAAGACAATTATCATCTATCCTTATATGCCTTGTCAGGCAATTACCTTGATGCTGACAAAGCCAGGGGTACACATGCAGTCACAATCTCAAGCTTGAAGCCACCTAGACATTGTTTTTTTCAGATTTACAGTATTTTACACTCACATTAGACCATAGTCTCAAATCTTTAGATGCTAAATATGACTTAAAGAAAAGTGATTGGAATATTAGTGGTATTGTACAGGATAAGCTGTTACCACAAACTATTGAATGATTAAACACTATGTACAACAAATGCTATTTCACTTGTGAAGAAACTAACAATGGTTTACAAGCAATAGTTTCTTGCATGCAAGCAATGAGACATGATGATAAATCCACAAATTCTACTGTGGATACCAAACCTTCAACTCAGTATAAAAAGATTATACGTACTCCCACTAACTCACAGAATGGGAAATCCAGTGTAGGCACTTATCAAGCTGTGAATACAACAGACAGTAAACAGGTTGTCACACATAAACGTGCTCCAAAATGTGTACTTTGTGATGGATCACATTGTGCACAGTATTGTAGTCAATACACAATAATGGAGGCACTGAAACAACGTGCTCATCAGCTGAAAAGGTGCACTAAGTGTTTAGGTAAACACAAGGGAGGTAAATGCTCATTGAAGAAGTGATTTAAATGCAAAGGTATGCATCATGCAGCATTATGCCCAAGTGTTTATGCTTAACAACAGACTACTACAGAAACAGGAAGTGAACAAGCAACAGCATTAAATGTTAGAGATAAGACTAAATCGACTGCTCTCCCAATAGCTCGAGTTGAGTTATCTAATAGATTACACAAAACCAATGTGCTAACACTTTGATTAAGGCTCACAAAGGTCTTTCATAAGAAGAACAGTGTTGCAGAAGCTGAATAGACAAAATACAGCTAGATATAGCTGGCTTTTTCCGAAGTTCTGGTAAACAGATATATGACCTAGCCAGATTCACTGTTGGTCTAGGAAACAGGAAAAAGACAGTAGAACTTGTGGTAGTAGATGATTTGCCTAAGTCTGTGCAGATCCAGGGATTAAAAGAAACAGTTGCAGCGCTGAAAGCAGCCAATGTCAAGTTAGCCTGTCCTGACATACAGACGGACACAATTAGTCCAATTGATTTAATCATTGGAAGTGATTATTATCACTGTTTTGTGCAAATTATAGAAAGTAAACATGATGTTCACTTGCTGAAAACAGCAGGAGGCCATATGATACGTGATCCCATTTCCTCTCAAAGAGAGATTGAATCTGATACTGATTCATATAGTAATTCGAAAGGGTAATATTCAAGGGAATCACTTGGAATTTCAAGCACAGCACAAAGAGCACAAGGCAGATATCCATGCCAGTCAACTGGTTTAAGAAAACAAAGTTTCTTTAATATTGACTTTAAGATGGCATATTGTCGTTCCACTCTTCCATTACAATTTCGATAGTAATGTGTAGTAAAAAGAGGTTGAATACCTACAAGTTGATTAACTTGACCCATTAGTTCAGAAGGAAATTGTGTTCCATGATCGGAAAGAATTTCTAAGGGTATACCTTAAAGTGAAAAACAGAGAATAATGCCTCTGCAACTTCTGTAGAGGTAATGAATTCCAAGGGTACAACCTCTGGCAGACTAGATGCATAGTTATTCATAGTCAAGATATATTTATGACGTGATGAGCGAGGAGTGATAGGACCAACTATATCCACTGCAACTCTAGCAAATGGGACGGAAAGATCGGCATTTTTACCATCGGAACTCTGAGTTTTCCCTTTTTCTGAGGTAAACTGAGATACATGACAAGATCGGCAATATTTATGGATGTCAGATGGCATCCCGGGTCAAAAATACAAGTCTTTGAGCTTCTCATAGGTCTTTTTATTTGAGAAATGGCCGGAGACCGGCAGGTCATTATAGATCTTCAAATGATTTCACGGCAATTCCTAGGAATTACTAACAGACTTCTACCCACTTCATTGGAATTTTCAGCTGACACTATATTCTTGCATAGAAGAATATCGTAATATATTTATATAGAAATTTATAAGAATATTTCTTTCTTCAACTATGTCGCCCGCTATAGCTAACTTCCGTGTTTGATCTAAGGAAGGACAAGTCTTCTGAAGACCTAAATCAATGTGAGAAGGCTCAATAGGCTTTTTTTTGGGGGGGGGAAAGAACCAGCGGATGAAGAGCTTTTATCTTAGACTGTGCCCTAGTAAGAATGTTAACGAGCCCTTTCGCCTTTCCTTGTGTGACACTCTTGATGCCTGTGATCAAGTCATTACAGCTGAAACATTTTATCGTCATGGCGATGGAATTCTTAGAGGAAGCGAATTTTAAACTCTCAGGTTTATTTCTCCTACGTTTCTTAGAGTAGTTGTCATGTGCAAAAAGCACATATATCTGCGGCCTGGGCAATTTCCGAAGCTGTTTGAACATTTCGTTCCTTTATAAATATTCATAGATCAGAGGTCAGAGAAGAAAGAAATTGATCTCTTACCATAAGGTCTCTTAGCGAGTCGAAATCGTGGTTGACTTCACCACTATCAATCCAAGAATCAACTAATCTGATAAGATTTGTTGAAAACTGCATGCAGTTTTGGTTAGGAGTTATCCTAGTATGACGATACTCCGACCTGTAATGATAGCTAGTTTTCTTGAAAGTGTTAAATATAGCTTTCTTCAACTGACTAATCAGTTATTACATCACAAGGTAAAGTAAAATATACTTTCAATGCTGAACCAGACAAAAGTAACCCAAGTCTAGTAGCCCAAGAATCTGACGGCCAGTCACATAGAGCGGGAGTGTTCTCAAATCTTGCGATATATGCAGAAATGTCATCCTGTACCGTGAAAGGTGGAATTTGAGGCATTCTAATAGTTGCTTCGTGCTTAGGGTACTCTAGTACGCCTTCTTCCATTTTCTGCATAAAGTTCTATCTTCTTGCCGTTTAGCTCTAATCTTAGCATTTTGAATGCTACCTCTCTTGCCTGAATTGCTTTCCCTAGCTATGCTTTCTTGTTGTTCTTGTTTTTCTTCGCAAGCTAGCCTTTTCTCTTCCCTAGTAGCTATAGCTAGCTTAGAGGTGAGCTTCGTGTTAAGCTCTTGTCCAGCAAATCCTATCTTTTCCCTAGCTCTTAACAAGAACTCTAAAGTATCCATATTGAGAAAACAAGTAATATACAAACAAAAGTTTCCGAGCAATTTCGAAAGAGGGACACAATATCCTCACACTTCATAAACCTTCCCTCAGAAGGAGATAAAACTTATTTCCCTTCTTGGAAGACCACAATTGTGGGCTCAACAGCCTTCACAAAGTTTAGTACACCTGGCTTACTCAGGAAGGGTTATTATCGGAGTTCTCCAGGTCCAACAATGGGAGAACACCTAAACTCCAGAACCAACAGTAAGTCTAACAAGATTACCAGTAATAACTTGACACCAATTCCGTAGGATGTGACGATAATCATCTCACCCTTTACTTTCTCATATGATATATTTACGACCAGCTGAATCTTCAGGAAGATGTTGAATCGAGAGTCGATCCTGGCAAGGTCGCCATTGTTAGGGGAACGTCTTTCTCCTGATCAGAAGATTGGAAAAAGAAATAATAGTAACTTGCTAAGGAAAAATAATAAAAAAATAAAAATTATTTAATTAAATATCATAAAAATTGCAGTCTTTAGGTCAAGTGTAATCTTGGGACAGGAAACTGTTCTTAATCCAGGATATCTTCTTCAGATGTAATGAAGATAAAATGCTCCATATCCTTGGTAGACGGTGGCAGTCTGATATTATGTAGATGGAGAAGCTCCTGTCATTTCTGGTTCGCAGAATCTCACTTCAGATTGCAAGGGAGAAATGAGGAATCAGTATGTCCCACAAAGTCCCATCGCCCGGGATCTAGCTCCCACAATACTGAGCGTCTATTGCGGATGACCACGCCAGTAGTAGAGCTGATCAGGAGAAGAGTGGTTGTGAAGTAATTACTCCAACTTCAAGCCAAACCAGGTAAGGTTAATACTACCAGGAGTTCAAACTTAAAAAAAAAAACTCAGACCTGAAGAAATCTGGTGTTTTACAGCGGCACGCTAGATGACACTGCGGGTGGCAACACAATGTAACAGTCTCTCGGAGTCTGAAATAACATTAACCCAATTTACTGGTTTTTCCCTAACAAAACATCATTACACATGTACATCACTACTCAGGTACACATCAGTACACAAGTTCCCATCATTACACAGGTACACATCATTACATGTATACAAATCATTACATATGCACACATTATTACAAAAATATACATCATTACACAGGTACACATCAATAAAAATGTACAAATCATTGCACATGTACACATCAATAAAAATGTACAAATCATTGCACATGTACACATTATTACAAATATACACATCATTACACATACTCTTATACAGAACTACAGTATAACCAAAAACTAAATCATGAACGTCTGTGTAGTCTGCACCCGCAGCAACTAACGGGCTTCTGCCTGGATTACATGCAACTTCTGTGGGAAATGGTCTCATACATCCTGTACAGACAATGATTAATCGTCCAATAGGTATATTAAACCAATGAAGTGTTTTTGGGTATGCCGAAATGAGGACCAGCTATGGAGAAATATCACATCTGTCCTAAAAGACAGAAACATCAAAACAGCCTTCGTAGAAAACCTGACAGCATTATATAACAGTTGGGAAAATAAAAGGACTGCGCCTGTTGATGCTGTCGCCCCTGGTGCGGGTGCTGTCCTAGAAGATAGTACCTGTAAGAAGGAGGAAAAAAATTGTAACTACTATACCCTTTACCAATTCAGAGTCATGCAGTTATACATCGTTATAACTCTGTGATACTGACGGGTAAGTATTATACCCCATTCACCTAAACAGCTCTCATTATTGACACTTAACACAAACATGTCTATGTATTATTCTGCATCTAAGTGGTTGGGCCACTTCCCTTTCTTACCCCACCTCCCCTCCACCGTCCAACCCTTTTCCCATATTTCTGTCCTTAACCATCCTTCTTCCTTCCCCATCTTACCGAAGCTCTGGTCATACAAGTTCAAGTTCAGTACTACTGGAGGTGTTAAACAAGAGGATGCCCCGAGCAATAATGAAGATAAAATACCAAAAAAAAAAAACTGGTGATGGCACCATTGTTAGTACAAGTGCTGTAGATAGTAAGGAGTCAGAAAAAACATGCACTAGTAGAGAATGCAGCTACGAAAAATCAAGGTAAACAAAAATCAAACCTGTGCAAATTGCCTTAGGTATCTAAATGCGTGGAATATCTGGAAAAACAGGTGGAATGTGCAACTTTGACCACCCCAGAAAATGCAGTGCCCACATGACAGCAGAAGAATGCAACCATTCTTCCTGTAAGTTTTTTCACCCTGAAATGTGTCGCTCTTCAACTCAGGAAAGACAATGCTATAACTTATATTGTCAGGCACACCAATTAAAGGGGACACGAAGATACAGAACATCCAGACCATGGGGAAATCTGGGTAACCACAACCACTCCAGAGAGTTGTTTTTTTTTTTAACGCCAAGAAGAAAAAAAAAAGTCTGGCAGGAAATGACAGAAATCGTACACCAACTCAAATCGCTTCTGGAGCAAAGTCATAGTCAGTGGCCTCCACTCCAAAACAGCAGTTATTAGTGTCAGGAAGAAAAAAAAACCCACATACCATCAATATGACGACATTCATCTTTACAAATATACAGGGTCAAAAGCCAGCATCGAACAACAAAATGCCTTTCATAAGTGGACTTCTTACAGAGTCAATTGCGATGTTTGCTGTTTTCACAGAGACCCACATAAAGGATCACTTTGACAGTTATATATGGATCCCTGGTTATAACCTATACAGATGCGACAGAGTGAACAGGCAAAATAGGAAAGGATGGCCTGTACGCCACAGAGTCACTGATATGCTCAGAATTACTAAACACTTCAAATGGTGTTGTTAATATTTTGGCAGTAAAGATCGGAAAGAAAAACCTTGTCATTGTGGCTGTATACAAGCCTCCGGATGCAACTTCCGAACAATCCCAGGAACAATGTTTGAAAATCGACTACTGTCTGGAAAATCTTCCAGCTCCTGCCACAAACATCTTGCTCCTGGGGGATTTCAACCTAAGACACCTAAAATGGATAAATGTAGAAAATAGTGCTGTTGCAGAGAACCCCCAGGAGGCAGCTCAGATGAAAATTCACACACACACACACGAGATTTTAAATCTCTGCACCAAATTCACCTTAAACCAGCAACATGGATCCAAACCTATGTCTAGAAAAAATTAACTCTGTGGCAGAGATATTCTCAAGGCATGTTCCTCTAAGGAAAAGGAAGAGTTGAAAACTAGAAAGGGAGAGGCGCTCCCTATACAGGCGAAGGCGAAGAATCACTCCGATATGGTAAACGTGAGTAAATTAAAACTATATCGGAGTATAAAACAAATTCCAACCGCACAATAGAGCGAAAAAGCTAATGTAAAGGACCTGGGAGTGATAATGTCAGAGGTTCTCAATTACAAAGACCATAACATTCTACCTACCAAATCTATTAGGAAAATGACAGGATGGATAACGAGAACCTTCAAAACTAGGGATGCCAAGCCCATGATAACACTCTTCAGGTCGCTTGTTCTATCTAGGCTGGAATATTGCTGCACACTAACAGTGCCTTTCAATGCAAGTGAAACTGCTGACCTAGAAAATGTACAGAGAACCTTCACGGCACACATAAGTATGATGAAACACCTAAATTACTAGAACGGTTGAAGCTCCTCAACTTAAATTCCCTGGAATGCACGCGGGAGATATATGATTATGTACACTTTGAAAATCCTGGAGGGATTACTACCAAATTTGCACATTAAAATCACTCCCTACGAGACCAAAGACTCGGCAGGAGGTGCAACAGCCCCCAGATGGAAAGCAGGGGCGTCACTAGCACAATAAGAGACAACACAGTAAGTGTCAGAGGCCCAAGACTGGTTGATCAGGTCCTGCTCTACAATGAGGCCTGGTCACAGACCGGGCTGCGTGGGCGTTGACCCCCGGAACCCTCTCCAGGTATACTCCAGGCACACTTTATTACAAATGTACTTTTTTTACATCATAACACAGGTACACATCATTACACAGGTACACATCATTACACTTGTATATATCATTACACATGTGCACATCATTAAACAGATACACATCATTACATATGTACATATCACTACACAAGTACAAATATTTATAGAGGTGCACATTATTACAAATATACACATTACACGTGTACACATCATTACACATTTATACATCGTTACACAGGTACATATCTTTACACATGTACACATCACTACACATATACACATCATTACACAGGTGCACATCATAACACATGTACACATCACTACACATGTATACATCATTACACATGTACACATCATTACACATGTACACATTACACAGGTATACATCATTACACATATACACATCATTACACATGTGCACATCATTACACAGGTACACATCATTACACAGGTATACATCATTACACAGGTACACATCATTACATGGGTACACATCATTACACAGGTACACATCATTACACAGGTACACAGCGGCAGCAGCGACTTCCAAGCTCCGTATTTTTCTCCAACTACCAGAGCTACAAATGCTCCTATGATGACCTAGTTACAAGCAAAACTGCACTACCCAACGTAGCACCCAGAATGACAAAAGATTACCAACAGTGAAACCTACAAATCGAAAAAAAAGAGAGATCAAAGGAAGACTGCACACAAACCGAAAGCAAACACCCCGCTGCCAGCCGAACAACGTAACCCTAAGCTTTGTATACTACAACTTCTTCTTAACAACAACAATTCCTGTAGTATTATGAGGCGCAATCTAAGAGGAAACAGCACCAAGGCCAGCAAGAAAACACCGAAAAATCAACTATTCAACAAGTGTAGCCAGGAGGACGCCGGCCCAGCAACCACCCCACTCACCACCACTCAAGGCGACACCACAACAATAACAACAAACATGGCTGCCACCAGCCCATCCTCCCCTCTCTTCCCCGGATTCAACCTACCTAGTAGTCTCTCAGGTATGACCAACGATCCAGATACCCTAAAGTCATGCATCTCCAACTTAGTTATTGAAAATATGAATCTTCGAGAGACGCTAACAAAACAAGACACCAGGATGACACAACTCGAGAACAAAATCCTCAGTCTTGAACAAAAGTTATCAACACCTGGAATGACTAACTGTGACAAGACCATCCAAACAGTCATAGATAGCCATACCCAACAAATAATATCTCTTAATACAAAGGTTGAAGAAGCAGTAAAACAATGGAAGAACAACTTAGATAACCAGTTCAGTGACTACTTTGCTCTCCAAGAAGATAAAACTGAGCAAGAAAAACTATCGGACGCAGTAATAGTTAACAGTCCACTTTTTCCCAGTGATATGAACCAAACAAACAGTAAAGAAATTACTCTGCAGATCATAAAGGACCAAACAAGTGTTATTGTACCAGAGTCTGAAATAAAAGAAGCCAGATTACTAGGATCCCATGGTAGAAAAAGTGTTATGCTTAGATTCAACTCACATGATAGGAAAAAAGACTTAATTATTGCATCTATTAAAGTAAAGAAAGAGGTATACATAAACGAGTGTCTTACCAAAAAACGTCAGAACCTCCTGTATAGAGTCAGAAAACTTAAGCGGGAGAATAATGACACAATACACCAATGCTTCACACGGGATGGGAAAATTCTAGTTAGGAAAACAAATGTAGGTCAACTGTACACAATCACGAACGAGAATGATCTATCACGATTTCTCAGGGATACTAATCTTACAGAGAATAACTAAACAATGTCCAACTTAAAAGTCTACGTAGTGTAGTGTATGTTTTGCTCCATTATTGTTCAAATTTCATTGTACAATCTCTTAGTATTTAAATAATCAACTACCTCATTTTGTGATTTTACTAGTAAGCATAAATCACCTTATGTGATTTTCTTATTTACTATTGTTCGCTTGAACATTAGCTGAATTGATACTTTCTCTGTCCATATTACTACCTCATATTTTTTTAAATACTATCAATTGATATTACTTACTAAAATTAATAAATATCATTTTTACTAAAATTTCAATTTACTCTTAACATTTTTGACATTTAATAACCATTACTTGACTAATTACCTTTACCTGTTTTAATACCACATTTACTATCCTAGATTACTCTTAATTACCTTGTACTGCCATATAACCTCAAGTATAACTACCAGTGCAATATTGAATGAAATAAACATTACTATTTCACTTTTTTGTAATCATTATTACTTACTTAAATTTTATTAAACACCATATTTACTACCAGTCAATTTTACTTTTGTACATTAAACATTATTTTATACTTCCCATAACATTTTGTTGCCAAATTTTCAAGTTTTTATATTCAACCCCAACCTTGTATTATCCTTTGTACCTGTGTACCTGGGTACCTGTCTACCATCTTACTATCATATTATAACCAAGACATTACCATTGTGATTTTTTACTATTATTCTTTTGGTACTTTAATTGTGAATTTTATTTTGTCAATTTAAATCTATAGTTATAACCTTGATCTTGTCAACAACCCATACCAGACTCTAGTGCAATTGCAAGTACCATTTCAAATTGTATTTTTATATTATAAGTTTATATTATAATTCCTACCATCTGTCCATTTAACTTTGCTTACCATTACTTAATTTTAGTCCCTTTTATATTTTCTCCTTTATTTTAGCTTTATATAACTATCCTAGTTTATATATCCACAACTGTTAAAATAATCAAGGTGCTATTCTCAGGTGCTAAAGTAGAATAAGCTCACAATCTTGCCATTATATTCCAAAGCTCATTTATTCACAACCTATATTAGTCCCTTTTTATTATAATTGTAAACTATAATTATAACTTTAAAAAATTACCTTTATAGTACTACCTACTATCATATTCCCAAGCACTATTATATGATCATCACTTTATTTGTATTAGTCCCTTAGCTCATTATTTTACATTTGTTAAATAATTCAGGTGCTATTTTTTAGCTTAAGACTATTTACTTTGTTTTATACTTAATTCTAACTATAGATTCACTACAAATCTTATGATTACAAGCATTGATCCTGATACCAACCTCTTATTTAATGACTTAAATGAATCAAACAGTTACTGTAATTACTACACTGCAGAACAATCAAAGGCACTTCTCAGTGCCAACAACAACATAACTATCTTTAACTACAATATCAGATCTTTAAGCAAGCATTACGATGACCTCATAGCATTACTAAATTCCTTACATGCCAATATGTCCATCATTACACTAACTGAAACCTGGCTAAAGCCTGATAGTACAGATGTCTATGCCATTCCTGGTTACACAGCCATACACAACTGTAGGCCAGACCAACAAGGGGGTGGCACAGCCATATACTACTCAGACCAACTAGAATGTATCACTAATACTTGCACAAGGGATGAACATGGGGAATATATAATAGCTAAATTCAAATCCAAATACCTACAAAAACCTCTCACATTGATAAACATCTACAGAGTTCCACAGTCAAACATTAGCCAATTTAGTCAAAATCTAGGAAGTATGATAACTGATGCACGCATGAACAAAGATCACTTACTACTCTCAGGTGACTTCAATATAAATCTCCTGCAAGACCAGGACCCACACGTTACTGAATTCACAAACACAATGAGTAACTGTATGTTACTACCAACAGTAACAAAACCTACAAGAGTTACAGAGACTAGTGTTTCCCTACTTGACCACATCTGGACCAACACCATATCCCCTTTAAAATCAGGCATAATTACAGATAATACCACAGACCACTACCCTACTTTCCTCATAACAACTCTTGGTAAACTACCCCAAGACACTACTAAAGTCACCTTCAGACTTCACAATGAGGCAGCCATTAATAACTTCGCAACAGCATTAGCAAACATTGATTGGCACACTGAGCTAGAAATCTATACAGATATTAACGAATGTATTAATAATTTTCTAAAAAAGACCCAATACCTCTATAACAAGCACTGCCCTAAAAAAACTAAACAGATGACAGCAAAGAGACTGAACAGTCCCTGGCTAACACCCAGCATTCTCAAATCCATAAATACAAAACACCAATATGAAAAACAGTACAGAATGGGTCACATAACCAGAGACCAAACAAAACGTTACTCGTCAATCCTAACCAGCCTGATAAGAAGGGCAAAAAAATTGTATTATGAGAACAGATTATCCAACTTACGAGGTGATATAAAAAAGACCTGGAAAACACTATCTGAAATTCTGGGAACAAAAAAGATATCACGAAATAGCGAAATAAAATTAGCAAAATCAGATGAACCCCAACTCCCACCAACAGAAACAGCAAACAGACTCAATGATTTCTTCTCCACTATAGGACAAAACCTTGCCCATAAAATCCCAAGCTCAGATACCCCACCAAATAACTACCTCACCGGCAACTACCCGAACACACTGTTCCTAGCTCCGACTAACCCATACGAAGTCTCCCTTATTATCAATGCACTAAAAAACAAGGCAGGAGATTTAAGTACCTTACCACCCTTTATATATAAAAAAGTGTCACAAGTGCTATCTCCAATCATTGCAACACTCTTTAACAAATCCATTGAATCCTCCACCTTCCCTACAGTACTCAAAATAGCAAGGGTCACCCCGATCCACAAAGGAGGAGACCAAACAGAGTTGAATAACTATAGGCCAATATCCAACTTACACCCTCTCTCAAAAATCTTTGAAAAACTAATTCATAAACGAATCTACTCCTACCTTATCTCCCAAAACATACTCAACCCCTGCCAATTTGGATTCAGGCCTAATAAAAATACTAATGATGCTATTATACACATGCTAGAACATATATACACTGCAATAGAGAAAAAAGAAGTCCCACTGGGGATCTTCATTGACTTACGTAAAGCTTTTGATACAGTTGACCATGACTTGCTCCACGTAAAATTGTCACACTATGGTATAAGAGGGCACTCCCTCAATTACCTCAAGTCATACCTCAGCAACAGAAGCCAATATGTGTACGCAAATGGGGCAAACTCTTCTGCGCAACCAATTACAGTTGGTGTCCCACAGGGAAGTGTCCTTGGCCCTCTTCTCTTTCTCCTATACATAAATGACCTTCCAAATGCTTCGCAATTACTCAAACCCACACTATTTGCAGATGACACTACATACGTCTTCTCTCACCCGAGCCCAGTCACACTAGCCAATACTGTAAATACCGAATTACAGAAAATATCTACCTGGATGAGGACTAACAAACTTACACTAAACATTGACAAAACCTACTTCATTCAGTTTGGTAACAGAGCTACAGATGTCCCTCTTAACATAATGATAAACGGATCACCTATCACAAAGCTAACAGAGGGAAAATTCTTAGGAATCCACCTTGATAATAGACTCAAATTTCATACACATATACAACAAATTTCTAAGAAAATTTCCAAGACTGTAGGCATACTATCGAAGATACGGTACTATGTTCCACAGTCAGCCCTCCTGGCCCTATATCACTCTCTTATTTACCCCTATCTCACCTATGGAATTTGTGCATGGGGCTCAACAACAGTTAACCATCTCAGACCACTAATTACCCAACAAAAGGCTGCAGTTAGAATGATAACAAATTCTCACTACAGGCAGCACACTCCACCAATATTCAATACACTAAACCTACTCACCATACAAAACATCCATACTTATTACTGCACCTATTACATACATAGAACACTTAACTCTGATATTAACCCTCCACTCAAACATCTCCTTGCCAACCTCAACAGAACACATGACCATAACACAAGGCACAGATCACTCTTTGATGTTCCTCGTGTTCATCTCACACTATGCAAAAACTCAATGCACATAAAAGGCCCTAAAATCTGGAATTCATTACCTGTAAATATAAAAGAAACACTACCTGTTTATAAATTCAAGTCTCTACTCAAAGATCACTTACTCACCCAAAACCAAATAAATACTGAATAACTGAACCTTATAAATTGTATATCTTAAATGTTTCTCACAATTATATCACATAAATGTTAAACCTAAAACCCAATCTAACTTTATTATTTTTTAAATACACTACCTAACAGAATCCTTCATATGACCTGTCTTTGTAATACTCACTTGTGCTTTATAGTAATCTGTTTACATTAATGTTTTATCACTGACTTCATCATTGCTTAGTTAATCTTAAGTTAATTTTAAGCCAGCCCGTAATGCTTTGCACAGTATAAGTGGCTTTGGCATACTGCTCTTATCTGTATTTTTTTGTACCTCTGTATGTGTGCACAAATTTATAATAAATAAATAAATAAATAATAAATAAATAAAAGTATACATCATTACACAGGAACGCATCATTACACAGGTACACATCATTATACAGGTACACATCATTACACAGGTACACATCACTATACAGGTACAGCAGCCCGTGTGGAGACTGCCTCGCCATCAAGTACATAATACATGCAAGTTAATCCTTCATGGGTTGATGCTGCTAAATTCAGGGATGCTAATTCCCCGATTTAACACTATACTCTCTTTCCTCGAACTTAATTACCTTCCATTCCTCTGGCGCTGTTTGACCCTTACGGCTTTAGTATTTCTAGGCGATTAATATAATAATAATAATAATAATAATAATAATAATAATAATAATAATAATAATAATAATAATAATAATAATAATAAATAATAATAATAATAATAATAATTGTTATAATAATAATGAAAGTAATAATAATAATAATAATAATAATAATAATAATAATAATAATAATAATAATAATAATAATAATAATAATAATAATAATAATAATAATCACTTTTAGTCTTTTCTCATCACTAAGAGTGTATTCTCATCACCTAATGTTGTTTTCTTATCACTAACAGTGTTTCTCATCACTAATTGTGTTTATCATCACTAAACTTGCATCCTCTAATCTCCTAAGAGTGTTTTATCGTCATTAATAGTGTTTTCTTCATCACTAGTAGTGTTTTCTGTTCACTAATGATGTTGTCTCATCACTAATAATGTTTTCTCATCACTAGTAGTGTGTTTTCACTAAAGATCGTTTTCCCATTAATAAGAGTGCATTCCCACCACCTAATATTGTTTTCTCATCACTAACAGTGTTTTCTCATCACTAATAGTGTTTTCTCATCACTAATAGTGTTTTCTCGTCACTAATAGTGTTTTATCACTAAAAGTGTATCCTCATCACCTAATAGTGTTTTCTCATCACTAATGATGTCTCATCACTAACTGTTTTTTCATCGCTACTGTTATTTTCTCACCACCAAGACTATTCGCATTGCTAAATAGAGTTTTCTCATCACTAAGAGTGTATTCTCATTGTTAATAGTGTTTTCTCTTTCTCATCACTAATAGTGTTTTCACTAAGAGTTTATTCTCATTACTAATAGTATTTTCTCATCACTAATGATGTTTTCGTATCAGTAATGGTGTTTTCTCCTGAATAAACTCATAAAGTCATGAAATTCTCTCACCCACTGACCTGAGCAGTCAACAAATTAAAAAAAAAAATCATATCTTGCTTCATTTCTTTGTAAATCATTATCATGTTTGCCGTCATGTTTACATTGAAAATATTTATTTTTCTTCCTGCATCATGTTAACCTGATGGTCTTCATATTCAGACTGATAATATTTATCTTTCCTCCTGCGTCTTAACATGTTCCTTATCTTGACTCATGAAACCATAATAACATGACTGCAAACAAATCGTATAACAGCTGAGATTCGAACCCACGACAAGGGAGTCCTAACACCTGCAGGCCAGTATGTTGAGTTTCAGGACTCGTTCGTCGTAGGTTCAAACCCCACCCGTTCTGTGATTTAATTAAGATGTTCTCCTTCATATTCACATTCAATGTGTTTATTCTAATTACTGTAAATTATTATCGTGTTCGTGTTCATGTTTACATCCGAAATATTTATCCAGCTTTCTGCAACGAGCAATAATCATGTTTGTTAACACTGATTACGTTGGAAAAGTTCAATGTAGCCAGAGAATGACTAAAAGTTAGGAACTCTTAGTATCTGAGATTTTTGTCAGATGGAAAAAAAAAAATCTCGAACAGATTGTACAAAAGGATAATATGTTCGCAGATATATACCCACAACCCGAGATAAATTATATCTCAGGTCTTGTCTCAATAGTCAAAAGTGTATTTATATGTCCCTTAAAATAAAAGGGCAAGACATAACACTGCTTTTACTATTCAGGGAAGTCTGTGTTAACTGTTCGGAATGGGCGCCTGCGGAATTATGCCTAACATACTGACCGAAGACGGAATTTCATTTTACAGATGAACACTAAAGCGTATTTTTTTTTTCATTCATTGCACTAGAGACAGAGTAGTTGCATCATTATATATTCAGTCAATTATTTATTCCACAAATTTATTATTTTTTTTCCATCCATTAATTATCTGTTCCATCCGTTAATTATTTGTTCCATCTATTATTAATTTGTTCTATCCGTTAATTATTTGTTCCAACTGTTAATTATCCGTTTCAGCCATTAATAATGTCTGACTATCAGCATGTAAATGCTTAGTAGCTATTTTGTCGACAATAGTGAAGATAGACATATTTCGGAACAACCTTCAATCGGGACAAAGTTTCGCTCTGTGTAGAGCTTTTCCAAGTTCTGTAGCTTTATCAATCTCTTTATAACACTTTACCAACCTCTATACAGAGCGAAACGTTGTTTTGGTAAAAGAAATTTCTGCAATATTGCCTTTTGTTCAGAGGTAAATCCAACATGAAGGGAGAATAAAACGCTAAGATGGAAAGATATGCAATATTTCTCGGACTATCAGAAACCCTCTTCACCTGCTGCAGTGGATCCCTAATTGATGCTGAAATATATGCATCTTCACTACAGTAGGTAAGACTCTTTCCATGTAGTACTTACCTATTCATCTATCAGTGTTTATGACACTGAATAATTCCAATACCGTATATATATTTTCTCCGGTTTCATATTTACAAAGCATGATTCTGTCACTTATCCTTCAACTGGTTTCTGAAACTGCCTTTATTGTTTTTATTTTATTTTTTCCTTCAGGTGCTCCATCTTTGAGATGTGGATGGAAAATGCATTTCAGAAATTTATTTAATATGCAATGTCTGTGCACTGCTGGCAAGACAGTTTGTGATTGAATGATGGAAAATGGTTTTTTTTTTTTTGGCAAATGGGTCACTGGGTGAAAAAAAAATATTGATAGTTTGACTCGTGATGTGTACCGCATCATTAACTACAAGGTTAGCCTCTGCCAGCACTAATGGGCAGGTATTTAGAATTAATTTTCGTAGATAAAGGTTCTTCACACATGTTATTTTCATTGTCATATCTAGAGTTACTAGTAACAGTTGTGTCAGAACAAACCAGGCTAAACCCTCAGCATAAGATGTGACGGGATTAAACCCTCCGTAGTGGAAATTGTATCCGAGTTAGTTCCTCCTTACTGGAAGCAGTGACGGGGTTAACACCGTCACTACCACTGAGGATCGTTCAATACAGTCACTACTTCCACTGAGGAGGGCTCAATGACGTCACTACTTCCACTGAGGAGGGCTCAATAACGTCACTACTTCCACTAAGGAGGGCTCAATGACGTCACTACTTCCACTGAGGAGGGCTCAATAACGTCACTACTTCCACTAAGGAGGGCTCAATGACGTCACTACTTCCACTGAGGAGGGCTCAATGACGTCACTACTTCCACTGAGGAGGGCTCAATGACGTCACTACTTCCACTGAGGAGGGCTCAATACTGTCACTGCTTCCACTGAGGAGGGCTTAATACCGTCACTACTTCCACTGAGGAGCGCTTAATACCGGCACTACTTCCACTGAGGAGGGCTCAATACCGTCACTACTTCCACTGAAGAGGGCTTAATACCGTCTCTGCTTCCACTGAGGAGCGCTTAATACCGTCACTACTTCCACTGAAGAGGGCTTAATACCGTCTCTACTTCCACTGAGGAGCGCTTAATACCGTCTCTACTTCCACTGAAGAGGGCTTAATACCGTCTCTACTTCCACTGAGGAGCGCTTAATACCGTCACTACTTCCACTGAGGAGGGTTTAACCCGTCACACCCTCTCCCTATGGAGGGTTTAATCCTGTCACAGCTACTACTGAGAATAATTTAGTCGCGTCACAGTTCCACTGAGGAGGGTATAAACCCTCGTCAGTCGAAGTAGTGACGGTGCTAATCCCTCCTCAGTGTAAGCAATGACGGTGTTAAACCCTCCTCAGTGTAAGCAATGACGGTGTTAAACCCTCCTCAGTGTAAGCAATGACGGTGTTAAACCCTCCTCAGTGTAAGCAATGACGGTGCTAATCCCTCCTCAGTGTAAGCAATGACGGTGTTAAACCCTCCTCAGTGTAAGCAATGACGGTGTTAAACCCTCCTCAGTGTAAGCAATGACGGTGTTAAACCCTCCTCAGTGTAAGCCATGACGGTGTTAAACCCTCCTCAGTGTAAGCAATGACGGTGTTAAACCCTCCTCAGTGTAAGCAATGACGGTGTTAAACCCTCCTCAGTGTAAGCAATGACGGTGTTAAACCCTCCTCAGTGTAAGCAATGACGGTGTTAAACCCTCCTCAGTGTAAGCAATGACGGTGTTAAACCCTCCTCAGTGTAAGCCATGACGGTGTTAAACCCTCCTCAGTGTAAGCAATGACGGTGTTAAACCCTCCTCAGTGTAAGCAATGACGGTGTTAAACCCTCCTCAGTGTAAGCAATGACGGTGTTAAACCCTCCTCAGTGTAAGCAATGACGGTGTTAAACCCTCCTCAGTGTAAGCAATGACGGTGTTAAACCCTCCTCAGTGTAAGCAATGACGGTGTTAAACCCTCCTCAGTGTAAGCAATGTTAAACTCAGATTATTAGTATTATAATCAAGGGGAATAGCTAAACCCGTAGGATTATACAGCGCCGGGGGGGGGGATGTGGAAGGCATTCAGGCTTAATTCGGGGAACTGGAGCACAGATCCAATTCCCTAAATCAAGAGCCCCTCACCAACATCAAGGAACCTTCCTTGAGGGGTTAAACTCAGAGAAACTTTAAAAAATGTTTTTTGTTTTTATTTACTGTTTTAATTTTCTCCTTGGGGCTCCTTAGATGCTGGTGATGGGCTCTTGATCCCCGGAACTGCATGTACGTACCCTTTCCCCAGATTAAATCTGATCACCTTCCATAATTCTGTAGCCGATTAACCCCTACGGGCTTAGTGTATAGTCTGACATCCCGTCTAAAATGAAGTTTTGTGTTGCCTGACAGCTTTTTTTAAATTTATGTTGTTGTTTTTTGTGGCCTGACATTCAGCCTAAAACAATGTTCTCTGTGGCCTGATATCAGGTCTGCAATGATGTCTTGTGTGGCCTGACATCCGGCCTAAAATTATGTTTTTTATAGCCTAACATCCGGTCTAGCTAATTTTCCTTTGCTAGGCAGATGTAATTTGAATTTATTTATTTCTCCAAGTTATTAATGCAGTTTAACTCTGACTCGAATATCGGAACTTATAACTGATGAATAATTTTCAAACTGCGGACCGGCATAAATACGGTTAGTTACTCGGATATTTTAAAAAGCTTACGTTTTACATTGTAAAGCAACAGGATTAATTTATATTAAAAAAATGGTTTTGTATTCGTTTTACTTTTGAAAATTTCTAGTCCCATTACTCGGCATAAAATTTTTATATTCATACTTACAAATTTATTTTCCAAGGAGAAAGAGAATGAGGTACCATAAATGTAACTTCCAACTTGTAAAAGTTTTCTATATATTACGAGTCCAGATTAAAAAAAAAAATGTTGACTCGTGATCACTACCGAGTTCTCTGAAAGACGACACAGTGTTTACATTCGTCTAAGGGACATAAAACCTCAGTTTTTATTTGATATCATTCCGGGTACCCGAGAGAAGCCAGCCAATACTAAGTAAGGATACAAAGATGAGTACGAAAAAAAATGGCCATGCATGCTTGTTTTAGTGAATACTTGTGTGATTTTTGATCAGGCGATATTAGGTTAATATTGCCATCTGTGGAAAATTTTTGCCTGCCTCCAAACTAATTACCCTGACAATGAAATAAAATTACTTCCTTCATTTGTCACTTAAAGGATGACAGGCGACGACGAGCATAGCCTGACAGACTGCCCTGGAGTTAGGTTACCATAGCAACAACAGTAAACATTTCTGGAGTGATTTATATCTCACAGTCAGAAGGGGCAGCTGCACACACTCATGTTGCTACCCTGACTAGGTGTGTTACACTCGTTTCTCGATTCTAGAAGTATATTTGATATCACATAACCCAACCCCTGTACCTCAGCGTTGGCACAGGAGAGCCACAGTGACTCTACCTCAAAATCCCCAAGAGGCAGAGACGATGAGTCCTACCCCCTCAAGACACCTAAGATTTAGAATTCCAGTGTAAAAAAAGGTCCAGCATCTAGCGATCAACACATGTGAAAGGTCCAGAGTTCTCCTTTTCATGATGTGTTAGAATATTTTATTTTAAAAGTGACATTTGAAGGTGTCAATAAGCTTAATTCTCTGAAAATGTTGCGGGGTGTCATTTTTCATTTCTCTTAATCACCTATAGCGAACCGTGTAAAAAATATATAGTCTAAAATCCAAATATTATTATATTCAATGTAATTTTTGCATAATTCTGTTTTCTGTTGGCTGGAATTTGTAAAGGCTTGGTACCTAACTGATGCAGTTTCAATTATCAGAATCATTTTCACCACCAGCAATTTCTACAACTATACTAACACCGTCTACAGAAGCAACACACCAACCAGCAACAACACCAACTGAAACACTGCTCTGAATTTCTAGAACTGCATCTGCTACCTCAGACACAGCAGGACCACTGTCACCAGCTGAAAACCTCTCTCGCATTTCAAGATCTCAAAAACATCGTCTCAACAGCAGTACAAGTAACAGCACCAGGTCCAGCAACAGCACCAGGTACAGCAAGAGCATCAGGTCCAGCAACAGCACCAGGTACAGCAAGAGCACCAGGTCCAACAAGAGTAAAAGGTTCAGCAAGAGCACCAATTCCAGCAAGAGCATCAGGTACAGCAAGAGCACGAGGTACAGCAAGAGCACCAGGTACAGCAAGAGCACCAGGTACAGCAACAGCACCAGGTACAGCAAGAGCATCAGGTACAGCAACAGCACCAGGTACAGCAAGAGCATCAGGTACAACAAGAGCACCAGGTACAGCAAGAGCACCAGGTACAGCAAGAGCATCAGGTACAGCAAGAGCACCAGGTACAGCAACAGCACCAGGTACAGCAAGAGCACCAGGTACAGCAAGAGCACCAGGTACAGCAAGAGCATCAGGTACAGCAAGAGCACCAGGTACAGCAATAGCATCAGGTACAGCAAGAGCATCAGGTACAGCAAGAGCACCAAGTACAGCAAGAGCACCAGGTACAGCAAGAGCACCAGGTACAGCAAGAGCACCAGGTACAGCAAGAGCATCGGGTACAGCAAGAGCATCAGGTACAGCAAGAGCACCAAGTACAGCAAGAGCATCAGGTACAGCAAGAGCATCAGGTACAGCAAGAGTATCAGGTACAGCAAGAGCATCAGGTACAGCAAGAGCACCAGGTACAGCAAGAGCACCAGGTACAGCAAGAACACCAGGTACAGCAATAGCATCAGGTACAGCAAGAGCATCAGGTACAGCAAGAGCACCTGGTACAGCAAGAGTACCAGGTACAGCAAGAACATCAGGTACAGCAAGAGCACCAGGTACAGCAAGAGCACCAGGTAAAGCAAGAGCACCAGGTACAGCAAGAGCACCAGGTACAGCAATAGCATCAGGTACAGCAAGAGCATCAGGTACAGCAAGAGCACCTGGCACAGCAAGAGCACCAGGTACAGCAAGAGCACCAGGTACAGCAAGAGCACCAGGTACAGCAAGAGCATCAGGTACAGCAAGAGCACCAGGTACAGCAAGAGCACCAGGTACAGCAAGAGCACCAGGTACAGCAAGAGCATCGGGTACAGCAAGAGCATCAGGTACAGCAAGAGCACCAAGTACAGCAAGAGCATCAGGTACAGCAAGAGCATCAGGTACAGCAAGAGTATCAGGTACAGCAAGAGCACCAGGTACAGCAAGAGCACCAGGTACAGCAAGAGCATCGGGTACAGCAAGAGCATCAGGTACAGCAAGAGCACCAGGTACAGCAAGAGCACCAGGTACAGCAAGAGCATCGGGTACAGCAAGAGCATCAGGTACAGCAAGAGCACCAAGTCCAGCAAAAGCACCAGGTACAGCAAGAGCATCAGGTACAGCAAGAGCATCAGGTACAGCAAGAGCACCAGGTACAGCAAGAGCACCAGGTACAGCAAGAGCATCAGGTACAGCAAGAGCATCAGGTACAGCAAGAGCACCAGGTACAGCAAGAGCACCAGGTACAGCAAGAGCATCAGGTACAGCAAGAGCACCAGGTACAGCAAGAGCACCAGGTACAGCAAGAGCATCGGGTACAGCAAGAGCATCGGGTACAGCAAGAGCACCAAGTCCAGCAAGAGCACCAGGTACAGCAAGAGCATCAGGTACAGCAAGAGTATCAGGTACAGCAAGAGCACCAGGTACAGCAAGAGCATCAGGTACAGCAAGAGCACCAGGTACAGCAAGAGCACCAGGTACAGCAAGAGCACCAGGTACAGCAAGAGCACCAGGTACAGCAAGAGCATCAGGTACAGCAAGAGCACCAGGTACAGCAAGAGCATCAGGTACAGCAAGAGCACCAGGTACAGCAAGAGCACCAGGTACAGCAAGAGCACCAGGTACAGCAAGAGCATCAGGTACAGCAAGAGCATCAGGTACAGCAAGAGCATCACGTACAGCAAGAGCAGCAGGTACAGCAAGAGCAGCAGGTACAGCAAGAGCACCAGGTACAGCAAGAGCATCAGGTACAACAAGAGCACCAGGTACAACAAGAGCACCAGGTACAGCAAGAGCATCAGGTACAGCAAGAGCATCAGGTACAGCAAGAGAACCAAGTCCAGCAAGAGCACCAGGTACAGCAAGATCATCAGGTACAGCAAGAGCACCAGGTACAGCAAGAGCATCTGGTACAGCAAGAACACCAGGTACAGCAAGAGCATCAGGTACAGACAGAGCACCAGGTACAGCAAGAGCACCAGGTACAGCAAGAGCACCAGGTACAGCAAGAGCACCAGGTACAGCAAGAGCATCAGGTACAGCAAGAGCACCAGGTACAGCAAGAGCATCAGGTACAGCAAGAGCACCAGGTACAGCAAGAGCACCAGGTACAGCAAGAGCACCAGGTACAGCAAGAGCATCAGGTACAGCAAGAGCATCAGGTACAGCAAGAGCATCACGTACAGCAAGAGCAGCAGGTACAGCAAGAGCAGCAGGTACAGCAAGAGCACCAGGTACAGCAAGAGCATCAGGTACAACAAGAGCACCAGGTACAACAAGAGCACCAGGTACAGCAAGAGCATCAGGTACAGCAAGAGCATCAGGTACAGCAAGAGAACCAAGTCCAGCAAGAGCACCAGGTACAGCAAGATCATCAGGTACAGCAAGAGCACCAGGTACAGCAAGAGCATCTGGTACAGCAAGAACACCAGGTACAGCAAGAGCATCAGGTACAGACAGAGCACCAGGTACAGCAAGAGCACCAGGTACAGCAAGAGCACCAGGTACAGCAAGAGCATCAGGTACAGCAAGAGCATCAGGTACAGCAAGAGCACCAGGTACAGCAAGAGCACCAGGTACAGCAAGAACACCAGGTACAGCAATAGCATCAGGTACAGCAAGAGCATCAGGTACAGCAAGAGCACCTGGTACAGCAAGAGTACCAGGTACAGCAAGAGCACCAGGTACAGCAATAGCATCAGGTACAGCAAGAGCATCAGGTACAGCAAGAGCACCAGGTAAAGCAAGAGCACCAGGTACAGCAAGAGCACCAGGTACAGCAATAGCATCAGGTACAGCAAGAGCATCAGGTACAGCAAGAGCACCTGGCACAGCAAGAGCACCAGGTACAGCAAGAGCACCAGGTACAGCAAGAGCACCAGGTACAGCAAGAGCACCAGGTACAGCAAGAGCACCAGGTACAGCAAGAGCATCGGGTACAGCAAGAGCATCAGGTACAGCAAGAGCACTAAGTCCAGCAAGAGCACCAGGTACAGCAAGAGCATCAGGTACAGCAAGAGCATCAGGTACAGCAAGAGCACCAGGTACAGCAAGAGCACTAGGTACAGCAAGAGCATCAGGTACAGCAAGAGCATCAGGTACAGCAAGAGCACCAGGTACAGCAAGAGCACCAGGTACAGCAAGAGCACCAGGTACAGCAAGAGCACCAGGTACAGCAAGAGCACCAGGTACAGCAAGAGCACCAGGTACAGCAAGAGCATCAGGTACAGCAAGAGCACCAGGTACAGCAAGAGCACCAGGTACAGCAAAAGCATCAGGTCCAGCAACAGCACCAGGTACAGCAAGAACACCAGGTCCAGTAACAGCACTAGTTCTAGCAATATCAACAGACCCAGGAACAGCACCAGGTCAAGCAACAACACCAGGTCAAGCAACAGCATCTGGTCCAGCAACACCACCAGGTTCACCAACAGCACCAGGTTCACCAACAGCACCAGGTTCACCAACAACACCAGGTCCAGGAACCGCACCAGGTTAGGTAACAGCACAAGGTCCTGGAACAGCACGATGTCCAGCAACAGCATCAGGTCCAGGAACACCACCAGGTCCAGCAAAAACACCAAGTCCAGCAAGAGCGCCAGGTATAGCAAGAGCACCAGATCCAGCAGGAGCACCAGGTCCAGCAAGAGCACCAAGTCTAGCAACAGCACCAGGTCCAGCAACAGCAGCAGGTTCAGCAACAGCACAAGGTTCAGCAACAGCTCCTGGTCCAGGAAGAGCACCAGGTCCAGGAACAGCACCAGGTTCAGTAACACCACCAGGTCCAGGAACAGCACCAGGTTCAGTAACACCACCAGGTCCAGGAACAGCACCAGGTCCAGCAACAGCACCAGGTTCAGTAACACCACCAGGTCCAGGAACAGCACCAGGTCCAGCAACAGCACCAGGTTCAGTAACACCTCCAGGTCCAGGAACAGCACCAGGTCCAGCAACAGCACCAGGTTCAGTAACACCACCAGGTCCAGGAACAGCACCAGGTCCAGCAACAGCACCAGGTTCAGTAACACCACCAGGTCCAGGAACAGCACCAGGTCCAGCAACAGCACCAGGTTCAGTAACACCTCCAGGTCCAGGAACAGCACCAGGTCCAGCAACAGCACCAAGATCAGTAACACCACCAGGTCCAGGAACAGCACCAGGTTCAGTAACACCACCAGGTCCATGAGCAGCACCAAGTCCAGCAATAGCACCAGGTTCAGGAAGAGTACCAGGTCTAGGGAGAGCACCAGGTCTACCAAGAGTACAAGGACCAATAACAGCACCGGGTCCAGGAACAGTACCAAGTCCATCAACAGCACCAGGTCCAGGAAAAGCACCAGGTCCAGGAAGAGCACCAGGTCCAGCAACAGCAACAGGTACAGCATCAGCACCAGGTCCGGCAACAGCTCCAGGTCCAGCAACAACACCAGATCCAGCAACAGCACCAGATCTAACAACAGCACAAGGCCCAGGAAGAGCACCAGGTCCTGCAACACCAACAGGTTCACCAACAGCACCAGGTCCAGCAAGAATACCAGGTCCAGCAAGAGCACCGGGTCCAGCAGGAGCACCAGGTCCAGCAGGAGCACCAGGTCCAGCAAACAGCACCATGTTTAAAAACAGCACCATGTCCAGCAACAGTTCCAGGTCCAGTTATAGCACCAAATTCAACAACAGCAACAGGTACAAAGACAGCACCATGCATAGCAACAGCACCAGGTCCAGGAAGAGCACCAGGTCCAGCAAGAGTACCAAGTCCAGCAGGAGCACCAGGTCCAACAACAGCACCATGTCCGCCAACAGCACCAGGTCCAATAATTGCAACAAGTTCAACAACAGCACCAGGTCCAACAGCAGCACCAGGTACAGCAATAACACCAGGTCCGGCAACAGCACCAGGTCCCAGCAACAGCACCAGGTCCAGCAACAGCACCAGGTCCAGGAACATCTCCAGTTCCAGCAATAGCACCAGGTCCCGCAACATCACCAGGTCCAGCAACAGTAGCAGGTCCAGTAATAACGCCAGGTCCAGCAACAGCACCAGGTCCAGCAACAGCACCAGGTCCAGCAGGAGGATCAGGACCAGCAACAGCTCCAGGTCCAGCAGGAGGATCAGGCCCAGTAAGAGCACCAGGTCCAGCAACATCACGAGGTCCCGGAAGAGCACCAGGTCCAGCAACAGGTACAGCAGCAGCACCAGGTCCAGCAGGAGCACCAGGTCAAGCATCAGCACCAGGTTCAGCAATAGCACCTGGTCCAGGTACAGCACCAGGTCCAGCAACAGTACCAAATCCACGAACAGCACCAGGTAAAGCAACAGTACCAGGTAAAGCAACAGCACCATGCCCAGCAACAGCACCAGGTCCACCAACAGCACAAGGCTCAGCAACAGCACCAGGTCCAGCAACAACACCAAGTCCAGCAAAAACACCAGGTCCAACAAGAGCACCAGGAAAACAAGAGCACAAGGTCCAGCACGAGCACCAGGTCCAACAAGAGCACCAGGTCCAGCAACAGCACCAGGTCCAGCAACATCTCCAGGTCCTGCAACAACACCAGGTCCTGCAAACAGGACCAGGTCCAGCAACAGTACCAAGTCCTGCAACAGCACCAGGTCCAGCAACAGTACCAGGTCCTGCAACAGCACCAGGTCCAGCAACAGCACTAGGTCCAGGAAGAGCACCATGTTCAACAATAGCACTAGGTCCAGCAACAGCACCAGGTTTAGCATCGGCACCTGGTCCAGGAACAGCACCAGGTTCAGCAACAGAACCAGGTCCAGGAACAGCACCAGGTCTAGCCAGAACACCTGGTCCAGCAAGAACACCAGGTCCAGCAGCAATACAAGCTGAAACACTGATTTTGAATCGCTGACTCTGATCCCCTTTTGGGGACCTGCAGGTATTCCTGTAACACCTGTGCTATGTTACATTTATTACGAACACAGGTGTAGTCTTCTGGCCTGAACACCTGGTTGTATGTACAACGATGACAAAACCAGAAAGGCAACAGAGAGAGTAATTGTTTATATTTCCTTCACCAAAAAATTGGCTTGTATTTACAATATATATATATATATATATATATATATATATATATATATATATATATATATATATATATATATATATATATATATATATATATATATATATATATATGCATGCTAGGAATTTGCAAGAACAGGCGAAATATTGACAGACACTGATCTCTGGCTGAAGGAGACTCGAACCTTCGAACCTTGGAACAAGGTTCGTAGGTTCGAGTCTCCTTCAGCCAGAGATCAGTATTTGTCAATATTTCGCCTGTTCTTGCGAATTCCTAGCATTGTTAAAATCTCTAAGGCTGATGCATGCAGGGAATGAGATGAAAAGCTGTAAGCCTTCTGCTTGGAACAAGGTACGCAGTGCTATACCATTCTCACCACACCGCCTAGCACAATGCTAGACGTTGATCCAAGGCAGCCAGCTTTCAGGGAGAAGGCTTACAGCTTTTCATCTCATCCTTCGGCCAGAGATCAGGGTTTGTGTATATTTCACCTACTCTTGCGAATTCCTTGCATTGTTCAAATCTCTAGTAAGGCTGATGCATGCAGGGGATGAGATGAAAAGCTGTAAGCCTTCTCCCTGAAAGCTGGCTGCCTTGGATCAACGTCTATGATTGTGCTAGGCGCCAAGGTATTGTTCAGTGTGGTGAGAATGGTATAGCATTGCGTACCTTGTTCCAAGGTTCGTAGGTTCCAGTCTCCTTCGGCCAGAGATCAGTGTATATATATATATATATATATATATATATATATATATATATATATATATATATATATATATATATATATATATATCCTAGGTAGTAGGTTGGTAGACAGCAGCCGCCCATGGAGGTACTACCGTCCTGCCAAGTGAATGTAAAACGAAAGCCTGTAATTGTCTGACATGATGGTAGGATTGCTGGTGTCCATTTTTCTGTCTCGTAAACATGAAAGATTTCAGGTACGTCTTGCTACTTGTACTTTCACTTAGGTCACACTACACATATATGTACAAGCATATATATACATACCCCTCTGGGTTTTCTTGTATTTTCTTTCTAGTTCTTGTTCTTGTTTGTTTCCTCTTATCTCCACGGGGAAGTGGACCAGAATTCTTCCTCCGCAAGCCATGCGTGTCGTAAGAGGCGACTAAAATGCCGGGAGCAAGGGGCTAGTAACCCCTTCTCCTGTATATATTACTAAATTTGAAAGGAGAAACTTTTGTTTTTCCTTTTAGGCCACCCCACCTCGGTGGGATACGGCTGGTACGTTGAATGAAATTGAATGATATATATATATATATATATATATATATATATATATATATATATATATATATATATATATATATATATATATATATATATATATACATATATATATATATATACATATATATATATATATATATATATATATATATATATATATATATATATATATATATATATATATATATATATATGTATATATATGCTACGTACAGTATTTACAGCTATGTACAATAAGGCAAATGCAAGCACAAGACACAGTGAGAGCCGTGGTGACCAGACATGATCGATGATTCTCGAGTGTAACACATCACTTCACAGCTATGGTGGCTTCCTTGTGACTGGCTGGTTGAACCAAGGTACTCGTATAACGACGGGGCCCCTACTCGTTAAAGTCTTAGCACCTGGTTTGCTAGTCGGGAGGCATGCCTATGTGGGAGTGTGACTTACGCCGAATAAAATATAACATACTCTTAGCATGCCACAGCATGTGTGTTTCTCTTCTACCTCTTATATTCTGTATGAGTATTTGTGATCCTCCTGTATTCTGCCTCTGTGCCCCTTCTAGTTTATGTTTCCAACTGTTATACATAACTGGTAATTTTTCTAATTTCTTTAAAAAGGATATTTATGTGTGTTCCTGTCTTTTAATCGTACGTGTGTAACACTCTCCCACCGTCTTCAGTGTGCCATGCAGATCTAAAAACACTTCACTCTTTCAATATCATTTCTGGAGAGGATAGAGATGTCAGTGTATGACACATGAGACCATCTATGACACAGACAATTCTGCACTCTATATTCAGTGTTCCTAAAATCACTGTTACATTGTAGACAGGATTTAATAGTGATTGATATTTCATTGATTGTGTTTAGTGAGATTTATCATTACTCCACCAGCGTCATAACCAATACTTATCAGTATTTATACTATCACCATCAGCAACACCCACAAATAAGGTTAGTCCAGAAACAGAAAAAGTGTTTCTGACTCAGATCTTAGTTGGAGCTCTTGGTCATCTGACTGAGGACTTCTGCTGGCTTACCTGTCCACCCCTTTAAAAATTAATGGTTTTAGTTATAACCATTTATGGTTAGCACTTACACTAATGGTATCAATATTATGTCTACCGTCCCCTCCATCGCCATGGTCATAACATCCATATCACAGAGCGGGTGTGGGACTTGAACCCATGGCATGCAAGTCCTAAAACTAACAGGACTAGCCTGCCATTAGTTCGACTCCCACTCGCTCTGTGATTTGTTTACATTCGTGTTATTACTATTTCGTGAGTCACAACCACCACTTCATGACCATGAAAATAATCACTTTCAGTGCTACCATAATCACTAACAAACCTACCTCACCCACCACTAGCATCGCTACCATCATCCCCAACACCACCACCACCACTACCATACCGCCGCCACCACCACCACCACCACCACCACAACCACCACCACCACCACCACCACCACCACCACCACCACCACCACCACCACCACCACCATCATCATCATCTCCAGACTCTCCTGAGAATACGTAAGAAACATTGTAATTCAGGACTTGATTCTCGCCGCCTCTCTCCCCTGCCGCAGCCTCCCCTCCCGTCCCATCTTGGTGATCTCAGATATTTGTGATCTCCCGTGAATCATAATCACATTTACATAGAGATTAGTGATAGTCAGTTACAGTAAATGCCGGAAACTCCGGTTGTAACTCCGGGTGGGAAGGGGAAGACGGGTGGAGGTGAGGTTTCCGAAATCCCACAACCGGGTTTGTGAGACGTCATTCTTCACCTTCTGAGATAAATGGTTTGGTATAAATTTTTTACTTATTTTTTGGAGAAAGGGATAGAGATAGAAAGAGAAGGGGAGAGAGTAAGAGAGAGAGAGAGAGAGAGAGAGAGAGAGAGAGAGAGAGAGAGAGAGAGAGAGAGAGAGAGAGAGAGAGAGAGAGAGAGAGAGAGGCAAACAAGGAGAACAGCTCTTAGCTTGTAAGTAAAATTAGAAATCCTAAACCTAACCTTGTAAAGTCCTGTGTACAAAGAAAAGGAGAGAAATAGATAGATAGATAGATAGATTGATAGATAGATAGTTAGATAGATAGATAGATAGATAGATAGAGAGAGAGAGAGAGAGAGAGAGAGAGAGAGAGAGAGAGAGAGAGAGAGAGAGAGAGAGAGAGAGAGAGATAGAGAGAGAGAGAGAGAGAGAGAGAGAGAGAGAAAGAATCATGTGGGCTGCATAAGTACAGAAAACTGACGACATTCCTGCAGTGTGACAAACTTAACGTGGGTGTTAGTGAACCTCGCTCCTGTTTTTACGTTTTCACATAATTTTATGAAATAACTTTACCGCATCTCATTTTATGAGGAGGAGGGGATAATGAAGGTAGGGTGAGGGGTAAGAGATGTAGGGTGAGGGGTAAGAGAGGTAGGGTGAGGGGTAAGAGAGGTAGGGTGAGGGGTAAGAGAGGTAGGGTGAGGGGTAAGAGAGGTAGGGTGAGGGGTAAGAGAGGTAGGGTGAGGGATAAGAGAGGTAGGGTGAGGGGTAAGAGAGGTAGGGTGAGGGGTAAAAGAGGTAGGGTGAGGGGTAAGAGAGGTAGGGTGAGGGGTAAGAGATGTAGGGTGAGGGGTAAGAGAGGTAGGGTGAGGGATAAGAGAGGTAGGGTGAGGGGTAAGAGAGGTAGGGTGAGGGGTAAGAGATGTAGGGTGAGGGGTAAGAGAGGTAGGGTGAGGGGTAAGAGAGGTAGGGTGAGGGGTAAGAGAGGTAGGGTGAGGGATAAGAGAGGTAGGGTGAGGGGTAAGGGAGATTGGGTGAGGAGTAAGAGAAATGGAGTGAGGGGTAAGGGAGGAAGGATGATCATTAGGGAGGTTAGGGTGAGGGGGAAACGGACGAAGGAAGGTGGGTAGAGAAAAGAAGGGATTAAGGAAAGGCTGAGTAGTAGAAAAGAGCTGAGGGAGGTTAATATGGAGGGAATAAAATGAGAAACTGAAAAAAGTGGTGAGGTAAGAAAGGTGAAGAGTAAGGTTGGAAGGGAGGGAGGAAGGAAGGGAGGAAGGGAGGGAGGATGAGAGGGAGGAAGGGAGGGAGGGAGGGATCTAGGAAGGGAGGGAGTCAAGTGGAATGAGCCAGGGAAAGAAAACGAAAGAGTGAAAGCAAGGATAAAAGGAAGGCAAGGAAGAGAAAAGGCAAGAGAAAGAGATGGTCAGCAAGATGGAAGTCAAGAAAAAAGGAAGAGTGAAAGCAAGGAAGAGGGGAGGTAAAACAGAGGGAAAGCAAGAAAAAGGAAAGTACAAAAGAGGGAAGGAAAGAAAGAGGGAGGGAAAGGAAGAGGGAAGGCAAGAAATGGAAAAGACAAGAAAATGAAAGATAAAAAAAATGAAACAAGAAAAAGGAAAGATACTTGAAGAATGCTCTGTTGGTAACTCCCTTTATGTATGAAGGGAGGATATTGAAAAGTCCTGGTCCCCTTACACTTACTGTGTTATCTTAGCCTTTTCATTCCTACTATGCTGTTCACTGGGCCATTTTTGTTATCCTTTGTCTAGCCTCTTGCTTTTTCAGGGAGTGATCTTTCTTTGCAGATTTAGAACTAATCCCTCTATAACTTTCCAGGTGTAAATTATATATCTTTGTTTTCTGCGTTCGAAGGAGCACAGGTCTAGGAACTTCAAGCATTCCCACTAATTTAGGTACATGTTTGAATGTTTACATGCAGTGACGGTTCTTGGTACATTCTCTAGGTCTACAACTTTGCGTTAGATTAAAAATGTCTATAATAATAACCATAATTTTTAAAGAGGTGGACCAGTAACCCAGCGGAAGGCCTCGGTCACATGACCGAAAGCTGCAGTGGCGGGTCATCATATGACTAAGACCTTCATCAGGAAACATACAAATATAACCTAACCTAACCTACAACTTCGCCTGTCTTAAAAGGGGGTTGCTAATGTATAACATTATTTCAGCCTAGAGAGAACGAGCGACTTAAAAAAACAGATCTTCAATTGCTCAGCATCAATAGCTTTGAAGGTTCTCATTATCCATCCTGTCATTTTTCTCGCGAGTGTTATAATGACACTGTTGTGATCCTTAAAAGTAAGATCCTCTGACAATGTTACTCCTATGTCTCTCAACATTACTCATTTGCTCTGGTGAGCGTCTAGAGATATTGATAAACTCCGTTCCAGTTTCATTTCCTCATTTTCTCCACAACGGAGTTACTAAAATTTGTTCTCTTTAAGCATCATAATGTTTTCTGTGGCCCATGGAAAGACTTGGTTTATACCCGCCAGGAGACTTACTGTGTCCTCAGTGTTTGTCACTCTTATACAATGTCTAGTATCTTCTGCAAAGGACAATACAGTGCTATGGTATATGTCTGTATCTATGTCAGATATGAAGAATGAGACACTTGTGCAACATTTGGGAATCCTTAATGTGGAAACGTTTCACTAGCCAGTGGCTTCTTCAGTCTTTCAGTCTGAACGGACTGAAAGACTGAACACATCTACTCCAGGCTAAGGTACTGATTATTTTATGCTCATTCTCATCTTCCACGGTTCTTCTCTGTATTGAACTGAAGAAGCCACTGGCTAGCGAAACTTTTCCACATTAATGATTCCCAAATGTTGCACAAGTGTCTCATTCTTCATCTTGTCGGTTTTCTAAACCATTTACATTATGCGATGCCAGATATAAAGATGAGGGAAAAATGGGAACAAGTATCTTACCTTAGGGAACAAAGTTTTATCTTGTCTTGTCTGTTGTATTCTTTGCTGAGCTAAGGCGAAATCATTACAGAGTTTCAGTAGTTCATTCGTGTGAAACTGTTCATTTTCCATTTTAAATGTCCTAAACTGAAATTACGAAATAACAAGATATTTTGGGCTACGGTTGAAAGATTTTTCAAGTTGTATCTGGTGGCTTATGTACAATAAAAACTAAATTCTTATTTTTTTTTACTGCCAAAACTTGTGGTGTTTAGTAGCTTTGTGCAAATGAGTGACACAGGCATAAAGGCCAACTCCCTTCTTAGTTCCATTTTCTCGCTCTCATTGAAATGAGTTATACCCAGGTATACTTATTTCGTTGTCAAAGCTGAAGGTTGAAGACAATGAAGAAAACGCAGCTGAAGGCTGGAGGCACTGTTTTTGTCTCTGTGAGAGGCATCATGTAGATGATGGACAGTTTAATACCTCGTATATTTGCAAAAACAGGAGCAGCACCAGTCTCATACCCAGCATCAGGAACAGGAGCAGCACCAGTTTCAGACCCAGCACCAGGAACAGGAGCAGCACCAGTCTCATACCCAACATCAGGAACAGGAGCAGCACCAGTTTCAGACCCAGCATCAGGAACAGGAGCAGAACCAGTTTCAGACCCAACATCAGGAACAGGAGCAGCACCAGTTTCAGACCCAACATCAGGAACAGGAGCAGAACCAGTTTCAGACCCAGCACCAGGAACAGGAGCAGCACCAGTTTCAGACCCAGCACCAGGAACAGGAGCAACACCAGTTTCAGACCCAGCACCAGGAACATTCGCAGCACCAGTTTCAGACCCAGCACCAGGAACAGGAGCAGCACCAGTTTCAGACCCAGCACCAGGAAAAGGAGCAGCACCAGTTTCACACCCAGCACCAGGAACAGGAGCAGCACCAGTTTCAGATCCAGCACCAGGAACAGGAGCAGCACCAGTTTCAGACCCAGCACCAGGAACAGGAGCAGTACCAGTTTCAGACCCAGCACCAGGATCAGGAGCAACACCAGTTTCAGACCCAGCACCAGGAACATTAGAAGCACCAGTTTCAGACCCAGCATCAGGAACTGGAGCAGCACCAGTTTCAGACCCAGCATCAGGAACAGGAGCAGCACCAGTTTCAGACCCAGCACCAGGAGCATTAGCAGCACCAGTTTCAGACCCAGCATCAGGAACTGAAGCAGCACCAGTTTCAGACCCAGCACCAGGAACATTAGCAGCACCAGTTTCAGACCCAGCATCAGGAACAGGAGCAGCACCAGTTTCAGACCCAGCACCAGGAACAGGAGCAGCACCAGTTTCAGACCAAGCATCAGGAACAGGAGCAGCACCAGTTTCAGACCCAGTACCAGGAACAGGAGCAGCACCAGTTTCATACCCAACATCAAGAACAGGAGCAGCACCAGTTTCAGACCCAGCACCAGGAACAGGAGCAGCACCAGTTTCAGACCCAGCACCAGGAGCATTAGCAGCACCAGTTTCAGACCCAGCATCAGGAACTGAAGCAGCACCAGTTTCAGACCCAGCACCAGGAACATTAGCAGCACCAGTTTCAGACCCAGCATCAGGAACAGGAGCAGCACCAGTTTCAGACCCAGCACCAGGAACAGGAGCAGCACCAGTTTCAGACCCAGCATCAGGAACAGGAGCAGCACCAGTTTCAGACCCAGCACCAGGAACAGGAGCAGCACCAGTTTCATACCCAACATCAAGAACAGGAGCAGCACCAGTTTCAGACCCAGCACCAGGAACAGGAGCAGCACCAGTTTCAGACCCAGCACCAGGAACAGGAGCAGCACAAGCTTCAGACCCAGCACCAGGAACATTAGCAGCACCAGTTTCAGACTCAGCATCAGGAACAGGAGCAGCACCAGTTTCAGACCCAGCACCAGGAGCATTAGCAGCACCAGTTTCAGACCCAGCATCAGGAACTGGAGCAGCACCAGTTTCAGACCCAGCACCAGGAACATTAGCAGCACCAGTTTCAGACCCAGCATCACGAACAGGAGCAGCACCAGTTTCAGACCCAGCACCAGGAACAGGAGCAGCACCAGTTTCAGACCCAGCATCAGGAACAGGAGCAGCACCAGTTTCAGACCCAGCACCAGGAACAGGAGCAGCACCAGTTTCATACCCAACACAAGGAACAGGAGCAGCACCAGTTTCATACCCAGCACCAGGAACAGGAGCAGCACCAGTTTCAGACCCAGCACCAGGAACAGGAGCAGCACCAGTTTCAGACCCAGCACCAGGAACATTAGAAGCACCAGTTTCAGACCCAGCATCAGGAACTGGAGCAGCGCCAGTTTCAGACCCAGCATCAGGAACTGGAGCAGCGCCAGTTTCAGACCCAGCACCAGGAGCATTAGCAGCACCAGTTTCAGACCCAGCATCAGGAACTGGAGCAGCACCAGTTTCAGACCCAGCACCAGGAGCATTAGCAGCACCAGTTTCAGACCCAGCACCAGGAACAGGAGCAGCACCACTTTCAGACCCAGCACCAGGAACATTAGCAGCACCAGTTTTAGACCCAGCACCAGGAGCATTAGCAGCACCAGTTTCAGACCCAGCACCAGGAACAGGAGCAGCACCAGTTTCAGACCCAGAACCAGGAGCATTAGCAGCACCAGTTTCAGACCCAGCACCAGGAACAGGAGCAGCACCAGTTTCATACCCAGCACCAGGAACAGGAGCAGCACCAGTTTCAGACCCAGCACCAGGAACAGGAGCAGCACCAGTTTCATACCCAGCACCAGGAACAGGAGCAGCACCAGTTTCATACCCAGCACCAGGAACAGGAGCAGCACCAGTTTCATACCCAGCACCAGGAACAGGAGCAGCACCAGTTTCAGACCCAGCACCAGGAACAGGAGCAGCACCAGTTTCAGACCCAGCACCAGGAACAGGAGCAGCACCAGTTTCATACCCAGCACCAGGAACAGGAGCAGCACCAGTTTCATACCCAGCACCAGGAACAGGAGCAGCACCAGTTTCAGATCCAGCACCAGGAACAGGAGCAGCACCAGTTTCAGACCCAGCACCAGGAACAGGAGCAGCACCATTTTCATACCCAGCACCAGGAACAGGAGCAGCACCAGTTTCATACCCAGCACCAGGAACAGGAGCAGCACCAGTTTCATACCCAGCACCAGGAACAGGAGCAGCACCAGTTTCATACCCAGCACCAGGAACAGGAGCAGCACTAGTTTCAGACCCAGCACCAGGAACAGGAGCAGCACAAGTTTCATACCCAGCACCAGGAACAGGAGCAGCACCAGTTTCATAACCAGCACCAGGAACAGGAGCAGCACCAGTTTCATACCCAGCACCAGGAACAGGAGCAGCACCAGTTTCATACCCAGCACCAGGAACAGGAGCAGCACCAGTTTCAGACCCAGCACCAGGAACACGAGCAGCACCAGTTTCAGACCCAGCACCAGGACCAGGAGTAGCACCAGTTTCAGACCCAGCACCAGGAACAGGAGCAGCACCAGTTTCAGACTCAGCACCAGGAACAGGAGCAGCACCAGTTTCAGACCCAGCACCAGGACCAGGAGCAGCACCAGTTTCAGACCCAGCACCAGGAACAGGAGCAGCACCAGTTTCAGACCCAGCACCAGGAACAGGAGCAGCACCAGTTTCAGACCCAGCACCAGGACCAGGAGCAACACCAGTTTCACACCCAGCACCAGGAACAGGAGCAGCACCAGTTTCAGACCCAGCACCAGGAACAGGAGCAGCACCAGTTTCAGACCCAACACCAGGAACAGGAGCAGCACCAGTTTCAGACCAAGCATCAGGAACAGGAGCAGCACCAGTTTCAGACCCAGCACCAGGAACAGGAGCAGCACCAGTTTCATACGCAGCACCAGGAACAGGAGCAGCACCAGTTTCATACCCAGCACCAGGAACAGGAGCAGCATCAGTTTCAGGCCCAGCACCAGGAACAGGAGCAGCACCAGTTTCAGACTCAGCACCAGGAACAGGAGCAGCACCAGTTTCAGACCCAGCACCAGGAACAGGAGCAGCACCAGTTTCAGACCCAGCACCAGGAACAGGAGCAGCACCAGTTTCAGATCCAGCACCAGGAACAGGAGCAGCACCAGTTTCAGACCCAGCACCAGGAACAGGAGCAGCACCAGTTTCAGACCCAGCACCAGGAATAGGAGCAGCACCAGTTTCAGACCGAACACCAGGAACAGGAGCAGCACCAGTTTCAGACCCAGCACCAGGAACAGGAGCAGCACCAGTTTCAGACCCAGCACCGGGAACAGGAGCAGCACCAGTTTCAGACCCAGCACCAGGAACAGGAGCAGCACCAGTTTCAGACCCAGCACCAGGAACAGGAGCAGCACCAGTTTCAGACCCAGCACCAGGAACAGGAGCAGCACCAGTTTCAGACCCAGCACCAGGAACAGGAGCAGCACCAGTTTCAGACCCAGCACCAGGAACAGGAGCAGCACCAGTTTCAGACCCAGCACCAGGAACAGGAGCATCACCAGTTTCAGACCCAGCACCAGGAACAGGAGCAGCACCAGTTTCAGACCCAGCACCAGGAACAGGAGCAGCACCAGTTTCAGACCCAGCACCAGGAACAGGAGCAGCACCAGTTTCAGACCCAGCACCAGGAATAGGAGCAGCACCAGTTTCAGACCGAACACCAGGAACAGGAGCAGCACCAGTTTCAGACCCAGCACCAGGAACAGGAGCAGCACCAGTTTCAGACCCAGCACCGGGAACAGGAGC
>NC_091294.1:49977349-50097349 GCF_038502225.1 Cherax quadricarinatus | reverse complement strand
ATACTCTTGCCTTGGTCTCCTGCTGTACTGTGGTGGGATATACATCATTGCAATTACCTCCTTGGGACCTCTGGACTGAAGCGTTCCTGTTCTTGCTTCTCTGTCTCCTCTCTCCAGCTCATCAAAATCCCACCGGTTTTTGACCAGCAGTGCCACTCCTCCACCCCCTCTGCTCCCTCTGTCTTTCCTCAGGATCTGAAATCCCGTTGGAAAGATGGCCTCTGTTATCATACCTGTGAACTTGGTTTCTGTGAGAACTAAAATGTCCAGTGATGTCTCTTTGACTCTTTCGTGCCACTCCTCCCACTTATTTGTTATTCCATCAGCATTGGTGTACCATACCTTCAGCTTCCTGTCCAGCACTGTGTTTTGGGGGGTTTTGAGGGTGAGGAACCTGGAAGTGTACTGTGAGATTCTACAGCTGAGTGTTGGGTGGGAGCTGTGGGTGTGGATTGTGGTTTGTGTTGGGATGGCATGACTGGTTGTGGGGTTCTGGGGATGGTTCTGTGTGTGCTTTCTTTTGTTGCTCTGTCATGCTCTGGTTGTCCTCTGCTGATTTTGTCCTTGTCTCTCTTCCTAGCTCCTTTCGCTTTTGTGTCCTTTCCATCAGCTGCAGTCGTTCTGTTTGTGTTCAATCTCGGTCTAGGAATGCCCTCTTGTAGTCTGCCAAATCCATCATCCACGGTTTCTCTGGAAGATCCTGGTCCACATTGTTTCTGTCCTGAAAATCAGCTTGATCAGTCGCTTCCTTCCCTTCAAGTACCCCTCTATTCTCTGAAAATATACAATCTCGGACATGTCCTCTTCACCTATTTCTGTGATGATGTTCTTGATCTCCTTTCTTTCTGCCTTCCTTCGCTTTGCTGAAACCTATGAATAAACACTGACTTTGCCCTCTCCTCCTCCCATTGTCTTTCCCTCTGTGACTCTGGTTCCTGTCTGTACATGGCCAGTTTCCTTGTTTTTTCCTGAGGCTCTTGGTGGCATGCTTGTGCACCTGCAGCCAGCTTCTCTCCCCCTTCACTTCATGGCCCTACTTGGTAGGCTGATATGGCCTTAGAGTAAGTTATATCTCCTTCCTTCCTGTTGGGCGTCCCAGCTTCATATGCTGTGTCGTCTCTGATCAGTAACCCTGTAACTCGCTTTACCCTGTTTACCTCATCTTCAAGGGCCCTGAGCCTGGAAACTGCAGTTTCGACTTGTGACTCCCGTTTCATTTTCTCCTCCTCCAACCTCTTTTCAAATTTCACAGAAAGCTCTGTCTCCATTTTTGTAGAAAGCTCTCCAAGTTTTCTCTCCCACTCCTGTTCCATCTTTTTGTACTGTTCTTCCATCCACTCCTCCCCACCAGAACCATTTTCCCCCAATCCCTGGGTCCTTCGTGTCCCTCTCTAACCCACCATTTTTTTAGGGGAGGGAAGGGAGAAGTAAAGGGGAGAGAGAGAGATGGGGAGAGAGAGACAGAGATGGGGAGAGAGAGAGAGATGGAGAGAGAGAGAAAGAGAGAGAGAAAAGAGAGAGAGAGAGAGAGAGAGAGAGAGAGAGAGAGAGAGAGAGAGAGAGAGAGAGAGAGAGAGAGAGAGAGAGAGAGAGAGAGAGAGAGAGAGAGAGAGAGAGCGAGCGAGAGAGAGAGAGAGAGATAGAGAGAGAGAGAGAGATAGAGAGAGAGAGAGAGAGACTGTAGGCATATGAGTGACGTTCAAAAGTGGGCCATTGCTAAATGGGAGGTGGACACTAAAAGAAAGTTAGCATCAGGTAGGGTAGGCTCCAAAACCTGGTGGTCCCTGGTCAAGGACAGACAAGGTTATCTGCCTGATGAACTCATTAAACCTCTAAATCGACAGGATGGGACCACCTCTACTAGTAGTCAAGAGAAGGCGGACCTCTTTCCCGAACACTTTGCTTTCAAAATGCAAGTTCCTGATCCAGCATGAGACCCTCCTTGGCTAGCTGCAAGAACAGTGTCAAAACTGTCAGTGGTGACAATAAGGCAGGAGGAGGTGCATTTCCTTCTTAAATCGCTTGACCAAGAAAAGGCAGACAAGTTAAGCCCAAGATTGCTGAGAAGATGTGTAGACCAACTAGAAGCACCTCTAACTCGTATCTTTCAGCACAGCCTAGTACAGTGCAAATGGCCCTCTCTGTGGAAAGAGGCAAATGTAGTTCCTGTTCACAAAAAGAAGAGCAGAGCAGAAATCGCCAACTACAGACCAGTGTCACTCCTGTCAATCACTGGTAAGATCCTTGAGACAATAATCTCAAGACAAATGACAGAGTTTTTTGACTACCACTCACTACTTTGTGATCGTCAATATGGCTTCAGGAAAGGTTACTCTGCTGCTGATCTGTTGTTAAACCTCTCCACTAAGTGGCACCAGTCACTGGATGAATCCAAAGTCAGCTGTGTGGAAGCACTGGACATTGCTGGTGCTTTCGACCGGGTGTGGCACCAGGTCCTCTTAGCAAAACTTCAAGCACTGGGAATTGCAGGCTCTACGCTATAAGAACATAAGAACATAAGAAAGGAGGAACACTGCAGGAGGCCTGCTGGCCCATACTAGGCAGGTCCTTTACAATTTATTCCACTAAGAAAACATTTGCCCAACCCAATTTTCAATGCCACCCAAGAAATAAGCTCTGATGTGAAAGTCCCACTCAAATCCAACCCCTCCCACTCATGTACTTATCCAACCTAGGTTTGAAACTACCCAAAGTCCTAGCCTCAATAACCCAACTAGGTAGACTGTTCCACTCATCAACTACCCTATTTCCAAACCAATACTTTCCTATGTCCTTTCTAAATCTAAACTTATCTAATTTAAATCCATTACTGCGGGTTCTCTCTTGGAGAGACATCCTCAAGACCTTATTAATATCCCCTTTATTAATACCTATCTTCCACTTATACACTTCGATCAGGTCTCCCCTCATTCTTCGTCTAACAAGTGAATGTAACTTAAGAGTCTTCAATCTTTCTTCATAAGGAAGATTTCTAATGCTATGTATTAATTTAGTCATCCTACGCTGAATGTTTTCTAACGAATTTATGTCCATTTTGTAATACGGAGACCAGAACTGAGCTGCATAATCTAGGTGAGGCCTTACTAATGATGTATAAAGCTGCAGTATGACCTCTGGACTTCTGTTGCTTACACTTCTTGATATAAATCCCAGTAATCTATTTGCCTTATTACGTATGCTTAGGCATTGCTGTCTTGGTTTAAGGTTGCTGCTCACCATAACCCCCAAGTCCTTTTCGCAATCTGTATGGCTAAGTTCTACATCATTTAACTTATAAGTACTAGGGTTATGGTCACTCCCAAGCTTCAGAACCTTGCATTTATCTACATTGAACTGCATCTGCCACTTTTCTGACCAAGAATAGAGTTTGTTTAAATCCTCCTGAAGTTCCATAACATCTACGTTTGAATCAATTATCCTACCTATCTTTGTGTCATCGGCGAATTTGCTCATATCACTAGTAATTCCCTCATCAAGATCATTGATATATATTATGAACAACGGGCCCAAGACTGATCCCTGTGGAACGCCACTTGTTACAGATCCCCACTCGGATTTAACCCCATTTATGGACACTCTCTGCTTCCTGTCAGTGAGCCATGACTCGATCCACGAGAGCACTTTTCCCCCAATGCCATGAGCTGCCACTTTCTTTAACAGTCTATGGTGCAGAACTCTATCAAAAGCCTTACTAAAATCTAAGTAAATAATATCAAATTCTTTATTGTGGTCAACAGCCTCAAAAGCTTTACTGAAGAAAGTTAATAAATTAGTTAGACAAGACCGGCCTCTTGTGAATCCATGCTGAGTATCATTAATCAAGCTATGCTTATCGAGATGGCTTCTTATAATCTCAGCTATAATTGACTCTAGTAATTTGCCTACAATTGAGGTCAGGCTTATTGGGCGGTAATTTGACGGTAACGACTTGTCCCCTGTTTTAAAAATAGGAGTTACATTAGCCATCTTCCATATATCAGACACCACACCTGTTTGAAGAGATAAATTAAAAATATTAGTTAATGGTTCACAGAGTTCCATTTTGCATTCCTTAAGAACCCTTGAAAAAACCTCATCAGGACCCGGTGACTTATTTTGCTTCAGTCTGTCTATCTGCTTCACAACCATCTCACTAGTGACTGTGATGTTACATAATTTATCTTCTTCTAGCCCACTGTAAAAATTAATTACTGGAATATTGTTAGTGTCTTCCTGTGTAAAAACTGAGAGAAAATAATTATTTAAAATCAAGCACATTTCATTCTCTTTGTCAGTAAGGTGCCCATAGTTATTTTTAAGGGGACCTATCTTATCTCTGACTTTTGTTCTATAGACCTGGAAAAAACTTTTTGGGTTAGTTTTAGAATCCCTAGCAACTTTAATTTCATAGTTCCTTTTAGCTTTTCTTATCCCCTTTTTAATGTCCCTCTTAATGTCAATATACTGATTCATAAGATGACCCTCACCTCTTTTGATACGCCTATAAATTCCTTTCTTATGCCCTAGTAGATATTTGAGCCTATTATTCATCCATTTTGGGTCATTTCTATTTGATCTAATTTCTTTATATGGGATAAACGCTCTTTGAGCAGCATGTATAGTGTTCAGAAAACTGTCATATTGATAGCTCTCTTCGTTACCCCAGTCAACAGATGATAAGTGTTCTCTAAGCCCATCGTAATCTGCTAAGCGAAAATCTGGGACTGTTACTGAGTTATCGCTACTATCGTACTTCCATTCAATGCTAAATGTAATTGATTTGTGGTCGCTAGCACCCAGTTCCTCTGAAATTTCTAAATTATTAACAAGGGATTCATTGTTTGCCATAACTAAGTCAAGCAGGTTATTTCCCCTTGTAGGTTCTGTCACAAACTGCTTCAAAAAACAATCCTGAAATACTTCTAAGAAGTCATATGATTCTAAATTCCCAGTCAAGAAATTCCAATCAACATGACTAAAGTTAAAGTCTCCTAGAATTACTACATTATCGTGCCTTGTGGCCTTAACAATTTCCTCCCATAGTAGTTTCCCTTGGTCCCTATCTAAGTTTGGGGGACGGTATATCACTCCTAAAATCAGTTTTTCATGCCCCTCTGAAAATTCTATCCAAACAGACTCTGTATGTGTTACTTCAGACTTAATACCCGTTTTTATGCAATGCCACCCCCCCTCCCAATACTTCTATCTTCTTGGAACAATTTAAAACCCTGAATATGACATTCCGCAGGCATGTCCCGACTTTTTGAATTAAACCACGTCTCAGTTAAGGCAAATACATCAATGTTACCTACACTAGCAACTAATCTCAACTCGTCCATCTTATTCCTAGCACTACGGCAATTAGCATAATAAACATTGAAAGACTCTCCTTTCTCTTTACCCTTCCTGCTCATTTCTATTTTTCTACTAAACCTATTACTGTCCTTATCACCCAAGGTCCCTGGCTTTTCAATATCTATCTCGTTCTTATTATTACTAGTTCCACTAGAACTCGTAATATTACTACACTGGGACTTCGCTGTTTTCCTGCCAAAACCCATACCACTAACTATTCCTAGTTTAAAGTCCTGACTGCTCCCTCCACTGCAGTTGCCAGTGCTCCCACCCCACACCTAGATAAGTGAACCCCATCCCTAGCATACATGTCATTTCTGCCATAGAAGAGGTCCCAGTTGTCAACGAATGTTACCGCATTTTCCTTACAGTATTTGTCCAGCCAGCAATTGACACCAATTGCCCTGGACAACCATTCATTTCCAACTCCCCTACTTGGCAAAATACCACATATGAGAGGGTTCCCACCCTTACTTCTAATTATTTCTATTGCTGACCTATACCTGCTAATCAGGTCCTCACTCCTACGTCTGCCAACATCGTTGCCTCCAGCACTGAGGCAGATAATAGGATTGCTCCCATTACCTCTCATGATGTCATCCAGACGGCTAACAATATCCTCCATCCCAGGCCCAGGAAAGCAAACTCTCTGTCTCCTACTCCTGTCCTTCAAGCAGAACGCCCTATCCATATACCTAACTTGGCTATCCCCAACAACAACAATATTCTTACCTTCCTTAATGTCTTTCGTCGTGACGTTCCCAGTAGTCGACTCACATTCGTCGGGTAGCACTGAGAATGTATTGGATGTTTCCACAACAGTTTCCACGGCAGTCTCTTTCTTCTTCATCGTTTCTAACTTTCCATTCGTCTTCTTGATCGTCAACTTCTTTCCCTACTGTCCAGCCACTGACCAGTTTCCCTTGTTGACCTGAGGACTCAAAATAGGAGGACTACTCCGAATCTTTTTGTTTTCCTCGGTCAGTCGCCGAATTTCCATATTCGCCAACCTCAATTCTTCCTTAAGCTGTTGGTAAAGTTGCTCGATGGAGGGCATCTTGCTTTAATTCTAGAGAGCGCGCAAACAGGTCTTCACAGAGCCAAGTACACGTCAACACTGCGCAAAAGCCAACTCAATCAGGAGCTACTGCGCAGCACGTCCGCACGGCCCAATAAGGATGCGAACACTCAGACGACCTTCTTCATCTCTTCCCAGAATCCCATGCATATTACCTGGAGAGTTTACCTGGAGAGAGTTCCGGGGGTCAACGCCCCCGCGGCCCGGTCTGTGACCAGGCCTCCTTAGGTCAGTGTCCCAGGATGCGACCCACACCAGTCGACTAACACCCAAGTACCCATTTTACTGATGGGGAACATAGACAACAGGTGGAAAGAAACACGTCCAATGTTTCTACTCTGGCTGGGAATCGAACCCAGGCCCTCACCGTGTGAAGCGAGAGCGTTAACCACCAGGCCACCACTTATCCAAGAGAAGAAATGCCAGCTGCTCTAAGCTACATCAATCACCAGCTGAGAGCCATATCAGCTTGGGGAAATAGATGGCAAGTAACATTTGCACCTGAGAAAACGCAAATGATGATCTCTAGGCACCATGATGGTAATGCTGGTGCAGTAGTAAGGATGAATGGGAGGGTGTTGGCACCTGGAGAAGAAGTTGATATCCTTGGGGTGAAATCTGACTCCAAACTAACCATGAAAAACCATGCTGTAAATCTTGCAAACAAGGCGCCGTATTTCGCATCTGCTTGACAGTAGGGGTTGCAAGATTCTGTACGAGGCACAAGTACGCTCACACCTTTAGTATGCTTCAATTCTAGAGAGCGCGCAAACAGGTCTTCACAGAGCCAAGTACACGTCAACACTGCGCAAAAGCCAACTCAATCAGGAGCTACTGCGCAGCACGTCCGCACGGCCCAATAGCGATGCGAACACTCAGTGATTACCTTCATGGTAGATCTCTAAGGGTAGTTCTCAATGGAACGGAATCAGAAAGTCATCCTACTGGGGCAAGTGTTCCACAAGGAAGCGTGCTGGGACCATTGTTATGGAATGTCTACTTCAACGACCTTCTTCATCTCTTCCCAGAATTCCATGCATATGCAGACGACTGTACACTGACATTCACTTATCCAAGAGAAGAAATGCCAGCTGCTCTAAGCTACATCAATCACCAGCTGAGAGCCATATCAGCTTGGGGAAATAGATGGCAAGTAACATTTGCACCTGAGAAAACGCAAATGATGATCTCTAGGCACCATGATGGTAATGCTGGTGCAGTAGTAAGGATGAATGGGAGGGTGTTGGCACCTGGAGAAGAAGTTGATATCCTTGGGGTGAAATCTGACTCCAAACTAACCATGAAGAACCATGCTGTAAATCTTGCAAACAAGGCGCCGTATTTCGCATCTGCTTGACAGTAGGGGTTGCAAGATTCTGTACGAGGCACAAGTACGCTCACACCTTTAGTATGCTCCACTTTCTTGGTTTGCCTGCCCCCCCCCTCTCATGTGCGACTGCTTGAGAAAGTAGAGAACAGAGCAAGACGTCTCATCTCTCGCCTGGACCAATCCTGGATAGATCTGTCATTTCAGCAGAGCCTTCAACACAGGAGGGATGTGGGTGACCTTACTGTCATGTGCAAGGCCAATATTGTCAAAATACCACACTTCGATCCACATCGAGGACAGCGTGAAACAAGCTTTTATGCCACAAGACGGGCAGAAAGCAGCAACTTCACTCTGGCTGTACCCTTCTCCAGAACGTCACTCCATCTGAGATCATATATACCCAGGATGACTCGAGTATGGAACATATTCGCACAGCATAATGATGTCAACGAGATAAAGTCAGTTGATCACATGAAAATGCTGGCCCACAGATGACTCCAACTTCATCCTGTTCCCTTCTTGTATGTCTCATAACAATAAAAATGCTTTCAAATGAGCTGATGTAGGTAACAGCTCTTAGCTTGCCAATAAAGTTAGGAATCCTTAACCTGTAAATAGCTTGTCAATAAAGCTAGGGATCCTTTACCTTGTCAAACCCTGTGTAAAAAAAAAAAAGAGAGAGAAAGAAAGAAAGAGCGAGAGAGAAGGGTCAGGGGGAAAGAGTGAGAGAGATGGGGAGAGAGACAGAGAGGGAAGAGGAGTAAGAGTGAGAGAGAAGGGAGAGGTAGAGGGGAAAGGGAGAGAGAGAGAGAGAGAAAGATGGGGAGAGAGAGAAAGAGAGAGAGCGAGAGAGCGAGAGAGAGAGAGAGAGAGAGAGAGAGAGAGAGAGAGAGAGAGAGAGAGAGAGAGAGAGAGAGAGAGAGAGAGAGAGAGAGAGAGAGAGAGAGAGAGAGAGAGAGAGAGAGAGAGAGAGAGAGGCAGGCAGGCAGTGCTCTCGCTGTTAATGGAAGAGGCGCATCACTAACAACTTCCTGTGAGATACCAGGTGCAATTACTGCCACAAGAAAGGGCATCAGGAGGACCAGTGTCAGAAGAAAAAGGAACTTTACAGACAGGACCACCTGTTTAGAGACCTGTTTTCAGAACAAACCAGCAGGATCTCTGAATTAGTGAACACACTCACACGTCACCCACTCAGCTACTCCTATTTCAGCCCAACGGGTGGCATTGTGCCTTATACAAGATCACAGACCTAAATCCCTGCAGCTCCTTCAATGCACTACCTTTCTCAAGGGCAGGCACCTTACATGCCTTACACACCCACCACCTCAAGCTGACCACATCATGAGGAGCCAGTCTATCAGCATCCTGTCGGCCAACATTAGAGGTTTCATTACTAATGTTGGAGAGCTCACACACAGTTTGTGAACACTCGACGTCCCGACATGATAGCTGTTGTTGAAACATTTCTGGACGACAGGACTCCAGAAAATTTTGCAAGAATTGCTGGCTACACCTCATGGATGAGAAGAGACAGGCAAGGGCAGGGAGAAGGTGTTGCTGTGTGCTTCTCTAAAAATGTACATGCCCAGCACATTGATGTTGCCACCCCTACTCATCTTGAAATGATGTTCTTCAAGCTATGCATAAACACTAGTACCTCTGTACTAGCATGTGTAATGTAGAGACCTCAGTGGCAACATGCAGACCCCATCAACTTTCTAATGAAAAATGTGGACTCCCTTCTGCTACAACACAGCTGTCAACATATCATAATTGTGGGTGACCTAAACCAACACCTTATACAGAGGGACTATGAAGACCTTCTTGCAGTATTTGACATGAGAAACTTTGTTGATTTCCCTGCTCACATCTCTGACTCTTCCCTTGACCAAGTAGTGAGTGATTTGGCAGAAGATATAGTCACTTGTCAACCCCTTAGCTACGTTGGATCATCTGACCACAAGGCTCTTTTTACGACCTATCAGATTCCAACAGAAAGAGATGAGGAGTCCACACGTACAACCTGGCTATGGGAAAGAGGTAATTGGCCAGCCCTTTGCTCTGAGCTCGCCACCACCGATTGGAATGCTCTTCTCCAAGGGGATATTGACAACCAAGTGAAAGCCTTCACTGGATACATACTTTATCTACAACAAGAACACATCCATCACTAGCAATATGTGACGAAGCCTACAGATCAGCCTTTGTTTGGCTTTCGTTGTAGAGAGGCTGCTACTGCTAAGTACACGGCATGGCGAAGGTATAAGAGACATCCTACCACCTATAACAGGAACTTGCACAGGCAAGCCTGTAGGCATATGGGTGACGTTCAAAAGTGGGCCATTGCTAAATGGGAGATGGACACAAAAAGAAAGCTAGCATCAGGTAGAGTAGGTTCCGAAACCTTATGGCCTCTGGGCAAGCACAGACCAGGTTATCTGCTTGATGAACTCATTCCACCCCTAAATCGACAGGATGGGACCACCTCTACTAGTACTCAAGAGAAAGCGGACCTCGTTGCCGGACACTTTGCTACCAAATTGCAAGTTCCTGATCGAGCATGGGACCCTCCTTGGCTAGCTGCAAGAACTGTGTCGAAATTGTCAGTGGTGACAATAAGGCAGGAGGAGGTGCATTTTCTTCTTAAATCGCTTGACCAAGAAAAGACTGTGGGCCCAGACAAGTTGAGCCCAAGATTGCTGATAAGATGTGCAGACCATCTAGCAGCATCTCTAACTCGTGTCTTTCAGCACAGCCTAGTACAGTGTAAATGGCCTTCTCTGCGGAAAGAGGCAAATTTAGTCCCTGTTCACAAAAAGAAGAGCAGAGCAGAAATCAGCAACTACAGACCAGTGGGAAGATCCTTGAGACAATAATTTCAGGACAAATAACAAAGCTTTTTGTCTACCACTCACTACTTTGTGACCGTCAATATGGCTTCAGGAAAGGTTACTCTGCTGCTGATCTGTTGTTAAACCTCCCCACTAAGTGGCACCAGTCACTGGATGAATCCATTTAGCTGTGTGGTAGCACTAGACGTTGCTGGTGCTTTCAACCGGGTGTGGCACCAGGGCCTCTTAGTAAAACTTCAAGCACTGGGAATTGCAGGCTCTACGCTATGTCTCCTCAGTGACTACCTTCATGGTAGATCTCTAAGGGTACTTCTCAATGGAATGGAATCAGCAAGATTTCCTATTGGGGCAAGTGTTCCACAAGGAAGTGTGCTGTGACCATTGTTATGGAATGTCTACTTCAGTGACCTTCTTCATCTCATCCCAGAATCCCATGCATATGCAGACAACTGTACACTGACATACTCCAATCACCAGCTAAGACCTATATCAGATTGGGGAAATAGATGGCAAGTAACATTTGCACCTGAGAAAACACAAATGATGATTGTCTCTAGGTATCATGATAGTAATGCCGGTGCTGTAGTAAGGATGAATCGGAGGGTGTTGGCATCTGGGGAAGAAGTTGATATCCTTGGGGTGAAATTTCACTCTAAACTGACCATGAAGAGCCACGCTGTAAATCTTGCAAACAAGGTAGCCAGTAAGCTTACAGCACTTCGCTGTAGGGGTTGCAAGATTCTGTACGAGGCACAAGTACGCTCACTCCTTGAGTATGCTCCACTTTCTTGGTTTGCCTGCCCCTCTTCTCATCTGCGACTGCTTGACAGAGTAGAAAACGGAGCAAGACGTCCCATCTCTCGCCTGGACCAATCCTGGATAGATCTGTCATTGCAGCAGAGCCTTCAACAGAGGAGGGATGTGGGTGGCCTTACTGTTATGTACAAGGCCAATATTGTTAAAGTACCACACTTGAATCCACTTCGAGGACAGCGTGAAGCAAGTTTCTATACCACAAGACGGACAGAAAGCAGCAACTTCACTCTGGCTGTACCATTCTCCAGAACATCACTTCATCTGAGATCATTTATCCCCAGGATGACGCGAGTCTGGAGCACATTCGTACAGCATTGTATTGTCAACGAGATAAAGTCAGTTGATCAGATGAAAATGCTGGCCCACAGATGGCTTCAACTTCATCCTGTTCCCTACTTGTATGTCTCATAACAATAAAAATGCTTTCAAATGAGCTGATGTAGGTAACAGCTCTTAGCTTGCCAATAAAGTTAGGAATCCTTAACCTGTAAATAGCTTGTCCATTAAGCTAGAGATCCTTAATAACCTTTTCAAACCCTGTGAAAAAAAAGAGCAAGAGAGAGAAGGGAGAGGGGGAAAGTGTGTGTGAGAGAGATAGAGAGAGAGAGAGAGAGTTTAGCCCAAGATTGTTGAGAAGATGTACAGACCAGCTAGCAGCACCTCTAACTCGCATCTTTCAGCACTGCCTAGTACAGTGTAAATGGCCCTCTCTATGGAAAGAGGCAAATGTAGTCCCTGTTCACAAAAAGAAGAGCAGAGCAGAAATCAGCAACTACAGACCAGTGTCACTCCTGTCAATCACTGGTAAGATCCTTGAGACAATAATCTCAAGACAATTGACAGAGTTTTTTGACTACCACTCACTACTTTGTGATCGTCAATATGGCTTCAGGAAAGGTTACTCTGCTGCTGATCTGTTATTCAACCTCTCCACTAAGTGGCACCAGTCACTGGATGAATCCAAAGTCAGCTGTGTGGTAGCACTGGACATTGCTGGCGCTTTCGACCGGGTGTGGCACCAGGGCCTCTTAGCAAAACTTCAAGCACTGGGAATTGCAGGCTCTACGCTATGTCTCCTCAGTGATTACCGTCATGATAGATCTCTAAGTGTAGTTCTCAATGGAACGGAATCAGCAAGACATCCTTTTGGGGCAAGTGTTCCACAAGGAAGCGTCCTGGGTCCATTGTTATGGAATGTCTACTTCAACGACCTTCTTCATCTCATCACAGAATCACATGCATATGCAGACGACTGTACACTGACATTCACTTATCCAAGAGAAGAAATGCCAGCTGCTCTAAGCTACATCAATAACCAGCTGAGAGCCATATCAACTTGGGGAAATAGATGGCAAGTAACATTTGCACCTGAGAAAACGCAAATGATGATCGTCTCTAGGCACATGATGGTAATGCTGGTGCAGTAGTAAGGATGAATGGGAGGGTGTTGGCACCTGGAGAAGAAGTTGATATCCTTTGGGTGAAATTTGACTCCAAACTAACCATGAAGAACCATGTTGTAAATCTTGAAAACAAGGCAGCCAGGAAGCTTACAGTACTTCGTCATATCTCGCATCTGCTTGACAGTAGGGGTTGCAAGATCCTGTACGAGGCACAAGTACGCTCACACCTTGAGTATGCTCCACTTTCTTGGTTTGCCTGCCCCCCCTCTCATCTGCGACTGCTTGACAGAGTAGAGAACAGAGCAAGACGTCTCATCTCTCACCTGGACCCATCCTGGATAGATCTGTCATTTCAGCAGAGCCTTCAACATAGGAGGGATGTGGGTGGCCTTACTGTTATGTACAAGGCCAATATTGTCAAAATACCACACTTGGATCCACTTCGAGGACAGCGTGAAACAAGCTTTTGCGCCACAAGACGGGCAGAAAACAGCAACTTCACTCTGGCTGTACCCTTCTCCAGAACATCACTCCATCTGAGATCATACATACCCAGGATGACTCGAGTATGGAACACATTCGTACAGCATAATGATGTCAACGAGATAAAGTCAGTTGATCAAATGAAAATGCTGGCCCACAGATGGCTCCAACAGCTCTTAGCTTGCCAATAAAGTTAGGAATCCTTAACCTGTAAATAGCTTGTCAATAAAGCTAGGGATCCTTAACCTTGCCAAACCGTGTGTAAAAAACAAACAAAAAAAAAGAAAAAAAAAGAAAAAAGATAGAGAGAGAGATAGAGAGAGAGAGAGAGAGAGAGAGAGAGAGAGAGAGAGAGAGAGAGAGAGAGAGAGGGAGAGAGAGAGAGAGAGAGAGAGAGAGAGAGAGAGAGAGAGAGAGAGAGAGAGAGAGAGAGAGAGAGAGAGTGAGAGAGAGAGAGAGAGAGAGAGAGAGAGAGAGAGAGAGAGAGAGAGAGAGAGAGAGAGAGAGAGAGAGAGAGAGAGAGAGAGAGAGAGAGAGAGAGAGAGAGAGAAGAGAGAGAGAGATAGAGGAGAAAGAGAGAAATGGAGAAAGAGAGAGAAAGGAGAGGGAAAAGTGTGTGAGAGTGACAAGGTAGAGATAAAGGAGAAAGAGAGAGATAGAGAGAGAGAAACTAGGGGACTAAAAGGGGAGGAAAAAGACCAGGGGACCATAGGGGGAGAAGTGGAGGAGACACGGGATAAGGGAGGTGGGTGGGGATGGTGGGCCAGAGTAGGATTTAGGGAGGGAAAGCTGTGTGGGTGGGAGACTCTGAGTCCAGGAACCGTCTTATGCTTTGTGCCCAGAAATGCTCCTCCACTCTTATCAGCGCCTCACTGTTCTGTGTTAACACGCTAACAACATGTTAATTGGAATACTAATAATACGAACAATAACAATAATACCAGTAATAATGCGTGTGTGTGTGTGTGTGTGTGTGTGTGTGTGTGAGTGTGTGTGTGTGCGTGTGTGTGTGTGTGTACTCACCTAGTTGAGGTTGCGGGGGTCGAGTCCGAGCTCCTGGCCCCGCCTCTTCACTGATCGCTACTATGTCACTCTCCCTGAACCGTGAGCTTTATCATACCTCTGCTTAAAGCTGTGTATGGATCCTGCCTCCACTACATCGCTTACCAAACTATTCCACTTACTGACTACTCTGTGGCTGAAGAAATACTTCCTAACATCCCTGTGATTCATCTGTGTCTTTAACTTCCAACTGTGTCCCCTTGTTACTGTGTCCAATCTCTGGAACATCCTGTCTTTGGCCACCTTGTCAATTCCTCTCAGTATTTTGTATGTCGTTATCATGTCCCCCCTATCTCTCCTGACCTCCAGTGTCGTCAGGTTGATTACCCTTAACCTCTCCTCGTAGGACATACCTCTTAGCTCTGGGACTAGTCTTGTTGCAAACCTTTGCACTTTCTCTAGTTTCTTTACGTGCTTGGCTAGGTGTGGGTTCCAAACTTGTGCCGCATACTCCAATATGGGCCTAACGTACACGGTGTACAGGGTCCTGAACGATTCCTTATTAAGATGTCGGAATGCTGTTCTAAGGTTTGCTAGGCGCCCATATGCTGCAGCAGTTATTTGGTTGATGTGCGCTTCAGGAGATGTGCCTGGTGTTATACTCACCCCAAGATCTTTTTCCTTGAGTGAGGTTTGTAGTCTCTGGCCCCTTAGACTGTACTCCGTCTGCAGTCTTCTTTGCCCTTCCCCAATCTTCATGACTTTGCACTTGGTGGGATTGAATCCCAGAAGCCAATTGCTGGACCAGGTCTGCAGCCTGTCCAGATCCCTTTGTAGTTCTGCCTGGTCTTCGATCGAGTGAATTCTTCTCATCAACTTCACGTCATCTGCAAACAGGGACACCTCAGAGTCTATTCCTTCCGTCATGTGGTTCACAAATACCAGAAACAGCACTGGTCCTAGGACTGACCCCTGTGGGACCCCGCTGGTCACAGGTGCCCACTCTGACACCTCGCCACGTACCATGACTCGCTGCTGTCTTCCTGACAAGTATTCCCTGATTTATTGTAGTGCCTTCCCTGTTATCCCTGCTTGGTCCTCCAGTTTTTGCACCAATATCTTGTGTGGAACTGTGTCAAACGCCTTCTTGCAGTCCAAGAATATGCAATCCACCCACCCCTCTCTCTCTTGTCTTACTGCTGTCACCATGTCATAGAACTCCAGTAGGTTTGTGACACAGAATTTCCCGTCCCTGAAACCATGTTGGCTGCTGTTGATGAGATCATTCCTTTCTAGGTGTTCCACCACTCTTCTCCTGATAATCTTCTCCATGATTTTGCATAATATACATGTCAGTGACACTGGTCTGTAGTTTAATGCTTCATGTCTGTCTCCTTTTTTAAAGATTGGGACTACATTTGCTGTCTTCCATGCCTCAGGCAATCTCCCTGTTTCGATAGATGTATTGAATATTGTTGTTAGGGGTACACATAGCGCCTCTGCTCCCTCTCTCAATACCCATGGGGAGATGTTATCTGGCCCCATTGCCTTTGAGGTATCTAGCTCACTCAGAAGCCTCTGCACTTCTTCCTCGGTTGTGTGCACTGTGTCCAGCACATGGTGGTGTGCCCCACCTCTCCGTCTTTCTGGAGCCCCTTCTGTCTCCTCTGCGAACACTTCTTTGAATCTCTTGTTGAGTTCCTCACATACTTCACGATCATTTCTTGTTGTCTCTCCTCCTTCTTTCCTTAGCCTGATTACCTGGTCCTTGACTGTTGTATTCTTCCTGATGTGGCTGTACAACAGTTTCGGGTCAGATTTGGCTTTCGCTGCTATGTCATTTTCATATTATCTTTGGGCCTCCCTTCTTATCTGTGCATATTCATTTCTGGCTCTACGACTGCTCTCCTTATTCTCCTGGGTCCTTTGCCTTCTATATTTCTTCCATTCCCTAGCACACTTGGTTTTTGCCTCCCTGCACCTTTGGGTAAACCATGGGCTCATCCTGGCTTTTTCATTATTCCTGTTACCCTTGGGTACAAACCTCTCATTAACTGGTTTCCCTGCCAGTTCTCTGTCCCACTGAACCCCGTTCAGGAAGTTCCTCATTCCTGTGTAGTCCCCTTTCTTGTAGTTTGGCTTCATTCGTCCTGGCCTTCCTGCTTCTCCCTCCACTTGTAGCTCTACTGTGTATTCGAAGCTTAAAACCACTTGGTCACTGGCCCCAAGGGGTCTTTCATATGTGATGTCCTCGATATCTGCACTTCTCAAGGTGAATACTAAGTCCAGCCTTGCTGGTTCATCCTCTCCTCTCTCTCTTGTAGTGTCCCTTACGTGTTGGTACATGAAGTTTTCCAGTACCACCTCCATCATCTTAGCCCTCCATGTATCTTGGCCCCCATGCGGGTCCAAGTTCTCCAAATCGATCTCCTTGTGGTTAAAGTCACCCATGATCAGGAGCATTGCCCTGCATGCATGAGCTCATCTGGCCACTGTAGTCAGTGTGTCAACCATCGCTCTATTGCTCTCGTCGTACTCTTGCCTTGGCCTCCTGCTGTTCTGTGGTGGGTTATACATCACTGCTATTACCACCTTGGGACCTCCAGAGTGAAGCGTTCCCGCTATGTAATCACTTTCTTCTTCGCTGTCTCCTCTCTCCAGCTCATCAAAATTCCAGCGATTTTTGATCAGCAATGTCACTCATCCACCCCCCCTGTTCCGTCTGTCTTTCCTCAGGATTTGGTATCCCGTTGGAAAGATGGCATCTGTTATCATACCTGTAAGCTTGGTTTCTGTGAGAGCTATGATGTCCGGTGATGCCTCTTTGACTCTTTCATGCCACTCCTCCCACTTATTTGTTATACCATCAGCGTTTGTGTACCATACCTTCAGTTTCCTTTCCAACACTGTGGTTTGGGGGGCCTATGAGGGTGGGAGACCTGGTAGCATACTGTGGGATTCTATAGCTCGGTGTTGGGTGGAGGCTGTGGGTATGGATTGTAGTGTGTGTTGGGATGGTGTGATAGGTTGTATGGTTCTGAGAACAGTTGTGTGTGTGCTTGCCCTTGCTTGTGTGTGTGTCTGCATGTCTGTGTGTCTGTGTGTGTGTGCTCGTGTGCGCGTGTGTACGTGTGTACTTAGGTGTGCGCATTTGTTGGTCGTGTACTGTTGGTCCCCACACTAACCGTCACCCTGTCTTCCTCGCCTACTCCTTAGTAAATGCTATTAAATGCTATTTACTCTAATTCCGATAACTCCAGGAGAGAGTGACCCTTAGTTCCAGCATCCGACTGGCGAGACTGGCACTGTTGACTCCCAAGCATGTGCGTGTGTGTGTGTGTACTCACCTAGTTGAGGCTGCGGGGGTCGAGTCCGAGCTCCTGGTGTGTGTGTGTGTGTGTGTGTGTGTGTGTGTGTGTGTGTGTGTGTGTGTGTGTGTGTGTGTGTGTGTGTGTGTGTGTGTGTGTGTGCGTGTGTACTCACCTATTTGTACTCACCCATTTGTGGCTGCAGGGGTCGACTCATAACTCCTGGCCCCGCCTCTTCACTGATTGTTACTAGATCCTTTCTCTCCCTGCTAGATGAGCTTTATCAAATTTCGTCTTGAAACTATGTATGGTTCCTGCCTCCACTACGTGACCTTCTAGGCTATTACACTGCCTGACAACTGTTTGACTGAGTCTTCAAATTCCAATTGTGACCCCTTGTTTCTGTGTCCCATCTCTGGAACATCCTGTCTTTGTCCACCTTGTCTATTCCACGCAGTATCTTGTATATGGTTATCATGTCTCCCCTGACCCTTCTGTTCTCCAGTGTCGTCAGTCCGATTTCCCTCAACCTGTCATCGTAGGACATTTCCCTGAGCTCTGGAACTAGCGTGTTGCAAACCTATGTACTTTCTCTAACTTCTTGACGTGTGTGTGCGTATGTGTGTGTGTACTCACCTATTTGTGGTTGCAGGGGTCGAGTCTTAGCTCCTGGCCCCGCCTCTTCACCGGTTGCTACTGGGCCCTCTCTCTCCCCGCTCCATGAGCTTTATCAAACCTCGTCTTAAAACTGTGTATGGTTCCTGCCTCCACTACGTCATTTTCTAGGCTATTCCACTGCCTTACAACTCTATGACTGAAGAAATACTTCCTAATATGTCTCTGACTCATTTGTGTCTTCAACTTCCAATTGTGGCCTCTTGTTTCTGTGTCCCCTCCCTGGAACATCCTGTCTTTGTCCACCTTGTCTATTCCACGCAGTATTTTATATGTCGTTATCATGTCTCCCCTGACCCTCCTGTCCTCCAGTGTCGTCAGGCCGATTTCCCTTAATCTTTCTTCATAGGACATTCCCCCTAGCTCTGGAACTAACCTTGTCGCAAACCTTTGTACTTTCTCTAGTTTCTTGACGTGCTTTATGAAGTGCGGGTTCCAAACAGGTGCTGCATACTCCAGTATGGGCCTGACATACACGGTGTACAGTGTCTTGAACGATTCCTTACTAAGGTATCGGAATGCTGTTCTCAGGTTTGCCAGGCGCCCATATGCTGCAGCAGTTATCTGATTGATGTGTGCTTCCGGAGACATGTTCGGTGTTATACTCACCCCAAGATCTTTCTCCTTGAGTGAGGTTTGCAGTCTTTGGCCACCTAGCCTATACTCTGTCTGTGGTCTTCTGTGCCCTTCCCCTATCTTCATGACTTTGCATTTGGCAGGATTAAATTCGAGAAGCCATTTGCTGGACCAGGTGTCCAGTCTGTCCAGGTCTCTTTGAAGTCCTGCCTGGTCCTCATTAGATTTAATTCTCCTCATTAACTTCACATCATGTGCAAACAGGGACACTTCTGAGTCTAACCCTTCCATCATGTCGTTCACATATACCAAAAATAGCACTGGTCCTAGGACCGATCCATGTGGGACCCCGCTCGTCACAGGTGCCCTCTGTGATACATCATTACGTACCATGACTCGTTGTTGCCTCCCTGTCAGGTATTCTCTGATCCATTGCAGTGCCCTTCCTGTTATATGCGCCTGATGCTCTAGCTTCTGCACTAGTCTCTTGTGAGAAACTGTGTCAAAGGCCTTCTTGCAGTCCAAGAAGATGCAATCAACCCACCCCTCTCTCTCGTGTCTTACTTCTGTTATTTTATCATAAAACTCCAGAAGGTTTGTGACACAGGATTTGCCTTCCATGAATCCGTGCTGGTTGGCATTTATACTCTTGTTCCGTTACAGGTGCTCCACCACTCTCCTCCTGATAATCTTCTCCATAATTTTGCATACTATACACGTCAATGACACAGGTCTATAGTTTAGTGCCTCTTTTCTGTCTCCTTTTTTAAAAAGGGGAACTACATTTGCCATCTTCCATACCTCAGGTAGTTGCCCAGTTTCAAGGGACGTGTTGAAGATTGTGGTAAGTGGCACGCACAACATATCTACTCCCTCTCTAAGGACCCACGGGGAGATGTTGTCCGGTCCCATTGCCTTTGAGGTATCGATGTCCCTTAGCAGTTTCTTCACCTCCTCCTCATCTGTATGTATGTCGTCCAACACTTGTTGGTGTATTCCTTGCTGGTGTCCCCATCTGGTCTGTCCCCCCAGAGTCCTTCCTGTCTCTACTGTAAATACTTCCTTAAATATCGTGTTGAGCTCCTCACATACCTCTTGATCGTTTCTTGTGAGTTCTCCACCTTCTTTCCTCAGCCTTATCACCTGGTCCTTGACTGTTGTCTTCCTCCTAATGTGGCTATACAGCAGTTTCTGGTCAGATTTGACTTTCGATGCTATGTCGTTTTCATACTGTCGCTGGGCCTCCCTCCTTATCTGTGCATACTCGTTTCTGGCTCTTCTACTAATCTCCTTGTTTTCCTGGGTCCTATGCCTCCTGTACCTTTTCCATTCTCTGTTGCACTTAGTTTTTGCCTCCCTACACCTTCGGGTAAACCAAGGACTCGTTTTGGTCTTCCTATTATTTCTGTTTCCCTTGGGAACAAAACTTTCCTCTGCCTCCTTGCACTTTGTTGCCACATATTCCATCATCTCGTTTACTGATTTTCCTGCCATTTCTCTGTCCCACTGAACCTCCTGCAGGAAGTTTCTCATACCTGTGTAGTCCCCCCTTTTATAGTTTGGCCTGTCCCCTTCAGTTCCTGTTACCTTCTCCACTTGTAACTCTACTATATAATCAAAACTCAGAACCACCTGTTCGCTAGCTCCAAGGGGCCTCTCGTAAGTGATGTCCTTAATGTCTGAACTGCTCAGGGTGAACACAAGATCCAGTCTTGCTGGCTCATCCTCCCCTCTCTCTCTGGTTGTGTCCCTGACATGTTGATGCATGAGGTTTTCAAGTACCACATCCATCATCTTGGCTCTCCATGTTTCGGGACCCCCATGTGGCTCCAGGTTTTCCCAGTCGATCTCCCTGTGGTTGAAATCGCCCATTACCAGTAACTTTGCTCTGCTCGAGTGAGCTCTTCTTGCCACCTCAGCCAGTGTGTCCACCATCACCCTGTTGTTTTCTTCGCACTCCTCTCTTGGCCTCCTGCAGTTCTGTGGTGGGTTATACATCACTCCAATGACTACTTTATGTTCTCCGGACTGAATTGTGCCTACAATGTAGTCTCTTTCTCCAATCATGTCTATGCCTTCCATTTCCTCAAATCCCCATCGGTGTTTTATGAGCAGTGCAACCACTCCTCTCCCTCTACTCCTTCTATCTTTCCTCAGGATCTGATATCCTGTTGGGAAGATTGTGTCTGTTATTGTCTCAGCGAGTTTTGTTTCTGTGACTGCTATGATGTCTGGGGATTTTTCACTGATTCTTTCGTTCCACTCCTCATGTTTATTAGGTATTCCATCCGCGTTTGTGTACCAAACTTTCAGTTTCTTTTCTATCATTGTGGTCATGCATGTGTGTGTGTGTGTGTGTGTGTGTGTGTGTGTGTGTGTGTCGTGCCGAATAGGTAAAACTTGCGATTTTGGCATATATATTAACGCTCTTCTTGCCGAGTAAGGCAAGCCAAAATTTCTTTATGCAATAATTTCGTAAAAATCATTCTGAACCTAACGAAATATATATATATATATATATATATATATATATATATATATATATATATATATATATATATATATATATATATATATATATATATATATATATATATATATATATATATATATATATATATATATATATATATATATATATATATATCTTGTATATATATATATATATCTTGTATATATATATATATATATATATATATATATATATATATATATATATATATATATATATTGTATATATATATATATATATATATATATATATATATATATATATATATATATATATATATATATATATCTTGTATATATATATATATATATATATATCTTGTATATATATATATATATATATATATATATATATATATATCTTGTATATATATGTATATATATGTATATATATATATATATATATATATATATATATATATATATATATATATATATATATATATATATATATATATATATATATATATTTCATTGTGTTTGGTTTTATTAAATAACTGTAAACTTATCTAAAATATATTTAGTTGGATTAGGCTAAATTAAATTGCGCTTGTCATCATAAGGTTAGGTAAGTTTTCTAAGGTTCTTATGGTACAAAATTATTAATTTTTACATTGACATAAAGGAAAAAATATATATGTATAAGAGAAAATTTTAGAAAGAACTTAATTTTAAATGAATTCTTGCTAATTGATAAGTTTCACCTATTCTGCTTATATATATATATATATATATATATATATATATATATATATATATATATATATATATATATATATATATATATATATATATATATATATGTACATATATATATATATATATGTCGAGCCGAATAGGCAGAACTTGAGATCTTGGCTTAAATAGCAAGGCTCATCTTGCCATATAGGACAAGTGAAAATTTGTGTATGCAATAATTTCGCCAAAATCATTCTGAAATTAACGAAAAAAATATATTTCACTGTGTTTGTTTAGTATTAAATTATTGTAAACAAATCTAAAATATATTTAGCTGAGTTAGGCTAAAAAATTTTGCTCTTGTTATAATAGGGTTAGGTAAGTTTCTAAGTTCCTTTTGGTGCAAAATTATAAATTGTTACATCAACATTAATGAAAAAAATATATCTTTAAACGTATAATAGAAAATTTTAGAAAGGACTTAATTTTAAATGAGTTCTTGCTAATTGACCAGTTTTACATATTCGGCACGACATATATATATATATATATATATATATATATATATATATATATATATATATATATATATATATATATATATATATATATATATATATATATATATATATATATATATATATATATATATATATATATATATGTAGTAGAAAGAGATATATATGTGTAGAAAGAGATTTGGTAATAAGTAATACATATTTTATGAAAAAGAGGATAAATAAATATACAAGGTATGATGTAGCACGTAATGAAAGTAGTTTATTAGATTATGTATTGGTGGATAAAAGGTTGATGGGTAGACTCCGGGATGTACATGTTTATAGAGGGGCAACTGATATATCGGATCATTATTTTGTTGTAGCAAACAGTTAGAGTAAGAGGTAGATGGGAAAAGAGGAAGGTGGCAACAACAAGTAAGAGGGAGGTGAAAGTGTATAAACTAAGGGAGGAGGAAGTTCGGGTGAGATATAAGCGACTATTGGCAGAAAGGTGGGCTAGTGCAAAGATGAGTAGTGGGGGGGTTGAAGAGGGTTGGAATAGTTTTAAAAATGCAGTATTAGAATGTGGGGCAGAAGTTTGTGGTTATAGGAGGGTGGGTGCAGGTGGAAAGAGGAGTGATTGGTGGAATGATGAAGTAAAGGGTGTGATAAAAGAGAAAAAGGTAGCTTATGAGAGGTTTTTACAAAGCAGAAGTGTTATAAGAAGAGTAGAGTATATGGAGAGTAAAAGAAAGGTAAAGAGAGTGGTGAGAGAGTGCAAAAGGAGAGCAGATGATAGAGTGCGAGAGGCACTGTCAAGAAATTTTAATGAAAATAAGAAAAAAATTTGGAGTGAGTTAAACAAGTTAAGAAAGCCTAGGGAAAGTATGGATTTGTCAGTTAAAAACAGAGTAGGGGAGTTAGTAGATGGGAAGAGGGAGGTATTAGGTAGATGGCGAGAATATTTTGAGGAACTTTTAAATGTTAAGGAAGAAAGAGAGGCAGTAATTTCAGGCACTGGCCAGGGAGGTATACCATCTTTAAGGAGTGAAGAAGAGCAGAATGTAAGTGTGGTGGAGGTACGTGAGGCATTACGTAGAATGAAAGGGGGTAAAGCAGCTGGAACTGATGGGATCATGACAGAAATGTTAAAAGCAGAGGGGGATATAGAGTTGGAGTGGTTGGTACTTTTGTTTAATAAATGTATGAAAGAGGGGAAGGCACCTAGGGATTGGCGGAGAGCATGTATAGTCCCTTTATATAAAGGGAAAGGGGACAAAAGAGACTGTAAAAATTATAGAGGAATAAGTTTACTGAGTATACAGGAGTAAAAGGAAAAGTCGGTCGATGGATCTATAATTTCCTCACTAACAGAACACAGAGAGTAGTCGTCAACAGAGTAAAGTCCGAGGCAGCTACGGTGAAAAGCTCTGTTCCACAAGGCACAGTACTCGCTCCCATCTTGTTCCTCATCCTCATATCCGACATAGACAAGGATGTCAGCCACAGCACCGTGTCTTCCTTTGCAGATGACACCCGAATCTGCATGACAGTGTCTTCCATTGCAGACACTGCAAGGCTCCAGGCGGACATCAACCAAATCTTTCGGTGGGCTGCAGAAAACAATATGAAGTTCAACGATGAGAAATTTCAATTACTCAGATATGGTAAACACGAGGAAATTAAATCTTCATCAGAGTACAAAACAAATTCTGGCCACAAAATAGAGCGAAACACCAACGTCAAAGACCTGGGAGTGATCATGTCGGAGGATCTCACCTTCAAGGACCATAACATTGTATCAATCGCATCTGCTAGAAAAATGACAGGATGGATAATGAGAACCTTCAAAACTAGGGAGGCCAAGCCCATGATGACACTCTTCAGGTCACTTGTTCTATCTAGGCTGGAATATTGCTGCACACAAACAGCACCTTTCAAGGCAGGTGAAATTGCTGACCTAGAAAATGTACAGACAACCTTCACGGCGCGCATAACGGAGATAAAACACCTCAATTACTGGAAGCGCTTGAGGTTCCTAAACCTGTATTCCCTGGAACGCAGGCGGGAGAGATTCATGATTATATACACCTGGAAAATCCTAGAGGGACTAGCACCGAACTTACACACGAAAAATCACTCACTACGAAAACAAAAGACTTGGCAGACGATGCAACATCCCCCCAATGAAAAGCAGGGGTGTCACTAGCACGTTAAGAGACCATACAATAAGTGTCAGGGGCCCGAGACTGTTCAACTGCCTCCCAGCATACATAAGGGGGATTACCAACAGACCCCTGGCAGTCTTCAAGCTGGCACTGGACAAGCACCTAAAGTCGGTTCCTGACCAGCCGGGCTGTGGCTCGTACGTTGGTTTGCGTGCAGCCAGCAGCAACAGCCTGGTTGATCAGGCTCTGATCCACCAGGAGGCCTGGTCACAGACCGGGCCGCGGGGGCGTTGACCCCCGGAACTCTCTCCAGGTAAACTCTAGGTATACCAGGAAAAGTGTACGGTAGGGTTATAATTGAAAGAATTAGAGGTAAGACAGAATGTAGGATTGCGGATGAGCAAGGAGGTTTCAGAGTGGGTAGGGGATGTGTAGATCAAGTGTTTACATTGAAGCATATATGTGAACAGTATTTAGATAAAGGTAGGGAAGTTTTTATTGCATTTATGGATTTAGAAAAGGCATATGATAGAGTGGATAGAGGAGCAATGTGGCAGATGTTGCAAGTATATGGAATAGGTGGTAAGTTATTAAATGCTGTAAAGAGTTTTTATGAGGATAGTGAGGCTCAGGTTAGGGTGTGTAGAAGAGAGGGAGACTACTTCCCAGTAAAAGTAGGTCTTAGACAGGGATGTGTAATGTCACCATGGTTGTTTAATATATTTATAGATGGGGTTGTAAAGGAAGTAAATGCTAGGGTGTTCCGGAGAGGGGTGGGATTAAATTTACGGGAATCAAATTCAAAATAGGAATTGACACAGTTACTTTTTGCTGATGATACTGTGCTTATGGGAGATTCTAAAGAAAAATTGCAAAGGTTAGTGGATGAGTTTGGGAATGTGTGTAAAGGTAGAAAGTTGAAAGTGAGCATAGAAAAGATCAAGGTGATGAGGGTATCAAATGATTTAGATAAAGAAAAATTGGATATCAAATTCGGGAGGAGGAGTATGGAAGAAGTGAATGTTTTCAGATAGTTGGGAGTTGACGTGTCGGCGGAAGGATTTATGAAGGATGAGGTTAATCATAGAATTGATGAGGGGAAAAAGGTGAGTGGTGCGTTGAGGTATCTGTGGAGTCAAAAAATGTTATCTATGGAGGCAAAGAAGGGAGTGTATGAAAGTATAGTAGTACTAACACTCTTATATGGGTGTGAAGCTTGGGTGGTAAATGCAACAGCGAGGAGACGGTTGGAGGCAGTGGAGATGTCCTGTTTAAGGGCAATGTGTGGTGTAAATATTATGCAGAAAATTCGGAGTGTGGAAATTAGGAAAAGGTGTGGAGTTAATAAAAGTATTAGTCAGAGGGCAGACGAGGGGTTGTTGAGGTGGTTTGGTCATTTAGAGAGAATGGATCAAAGTAGAATGACATGGAAAGCATATAAATCTATAGGGGAAGGAAGGCGGGGTAGGGGTCGTCCTCGAAAGGGTTGGAGAGAGGGATAAAGGAGGTTTTGTGGGCATGGGGCTTGGACTTCCAGCAAGCGTGCGTGAGCGTGTTAGATAGGAGTGAATGGAGACGAATGGTACTTGGGACCTGACGATCTGTTGGAGTGTGAGCAGGGTAATATTTAGTGAAGGGATTCAGGGAAACCGGTTATTTTCATATAGTCGGACTTGAGTCCTGGAAATGGGAAGTACAATGCCTGCACTTTAAAGGAGGGGTTTGGGATATTGGCAGTTTGGAGGGATATGTTGTGTATCTTTACACGTATATGCTTCTAAACTGTTGTATTCTGAGCACCTCTGCAAAAGCAGTGATAATGTGTGAGTGTGGTGAAAGTGTTGAATGATGATGAAAGTATTTTCTTTTGGGGGATTTTCTTTCTTTTTTGGGTCACACTGCCTCGGTGGGAGACGGCCGACTTGTTGAAAAAAAAATATATGTATATATATATATATATATATATATATATATATATATATATATATATATATATATATATATATATATATATATATATATATATATATATATATATATATATATATATATATATATATATATATATATATATATATATATATATATATATATGGAAATAAAGTATTCTTGTCTGGTGATGTGCAAGTGATATACGGAATTAATTATTTTCGTGCAGTCAATACGCATCAAACTTAGTAAAACAATCATCCAAGAGAAAATCCACCATTTGGATTACCAACTAAGTTAATTTCGAAATATATAATAATATTCTTATCCCTTATTGGTTTAGTGACCTCCCTTGAATGTAATAATAATAGTGTTATAATAAAAATAATAATAATAATAATAATAATAATAATAATAATAATAATAATAATAATAATAATAATAAAAATAATAATAATAATAATAATAATAATAATCTCTATTTTATAATAGGATTATGCTTCCTACAGGATGGTGCCTTGCTGCTGGTGAGGGGCTCTTGGTCCAGGGAACTGGAGTTTGCCATCCTTCGCTTGCCTCGGAACTAAATGCTTAGTATTACACAATTTATACAGTTTCTCTCTATATATAAGACCATCAGCACCAGTTTCACATTTTTTCCTCAAAGTTATATTGTGGGTCGAGTCTGTATAAGTTATATTGTGGGTCGAGTCTGTATAAGTTATATTGTGGGTCGAGTCTGTATAAGTTATATTGTGGGTCGAGTCTGTATAAGTTATATTGTGGGTCGAGTCTGTATAAGTTATATTGTGGGTCGAGTCTGTATAAGTTATATTGTGGGTCGAGTCTGTATAAGTTATATTGTGGGTCGAGTCTGTATAAGTTATATTGTGGGTCGAGTCTGTATAAGTTATATTGTGGGTCGAGTCTGTATAAGTTATATTGTGGGTGGAGTCTGTATAAGTTATATTGTGGGTCGAGTCTGTATAAGTTATATTGTGGGTCGAGTCCGTATAAGTTATATTGTGATCCGAGTCTGTATAAGTTATATTGTGGGTCGAGTCTGTATAAGTTATATTGTGGGTCGAGTCTGTATAACTTATATTGTGGGTCGAGTCTGTATAACTTATATTGTGGGTCGAGTTCGTATAAGTTTCAGTGCGTCAGTTTTAAATGAACGTGATATGGGTTTTCCTAAGTTTAATCTGTACCTTTAATATCTGTGTGCCTTTAAGGCCATTGAAGAATTGTTATGTAAAATGGTATGTAACCGTAGATTATTTGACAGCTGGTCAGTTTTACCTAGTGAAGAATTTGAATTAAAATTGTGAAAATTTAAATTCTGCATTTCATCCAACAATTTCTGAGTATTTCATGTAATTAGCTTCAGTTTTTCAAAACTGACAACCTCGTAGTGTAACTTGTGAGAGACTTAAAACTCAACGTATAAACGTATTTTACTATTTGTCTCCCTCAAAAATAAGAAGAGAAAGTATCCTAAGTTTCGCTTCGAAGATGCAGTTTCCAGGACGAAGATCTGAATTTGATTTGGGTTGTTTATGTCCTAATTTACCATTTTTTATTGAAACTGGAGCAATAATACTTGTGAAGGGCCTCTTCTGGTTCATGTTAAGTCAACAAAGCTAATATTAAAGTGCATTACAAGCAAGTTCAATCCGCAATCCGCGTTAATCCTGTTACATTGAGATTGAGAGGAAATCTCTCTTAAGTTAATCTTTTCATGTGAAAAATACTTTTTTTGGGCGGATATCTAGTGTGTACTTTGATGAAGTTCAAATTGTAATTACAGTATTTATAAGTTATGTGAGTGCTGAGACATGTTGTGGTGTGGTGGTGTTGGTGTGGTGGTGCTGGTGTGGTGGTGCTGGTGTGGTGGTGGTGGTGTGGTGGTGGTGGTGTGGTGGTGCTGGTGTGGTGGTGTTGGTGTGGTGGTGCTGGTGTGGTGGTGTTGGTGTGGTGGTGCTGGTGTGGTGGTGCTGGTGTGGTGGTGCTGGTGTGGTGGTGTTGGTGTGGTAGTGCTGGTGTGGTGGTGCTGGTGTGGTGGTGTTGGTGTGGTGGTGTTGGTGTGGTGGTGTTGGTGTGGTGGTGCTGGTGTGGTGGTGTTGGTGTGGTGGTGTTGGTGTGGTGGTGTTGGTGTGGTGGTGTTGGTGTGGTGGTGTTGGTGTGGTGGTGTTGGTGTGGTGGTGTTGGTGTGGTGGTGTTGGTGTGGTGGTGTTGGTGTGGTGGTGTTGGTGTGGTGGTGCTGGTGTGGTGGTGCTGGTGTGGTGGTGCTGGTGTGGTGGTGTTGGTGTGGTGGTGCTGGTGTGGTGGTGCTGGTGTGGTGGTGTTGGTGTGGTGGTGCTGGTGTGGTGGTGCTGGTGTGGTGGTGCTGGTGTGGTGGTGCTGGTGTGGTGGTGTTGGTGTGGTGGTGCTGGTGTGGTGGTGCTGGTGTGGTGGTGCTGGTGTGGTGGTACTAGAGTGGTGGTGCTGGTGTAGTGGTGCTGGTGTGGTGGAGCTGGTGTGGTGGTGCTAGAGTGGTGGTGCTGATGTGGTGGTGCTGGTGTGGTGGTGCTGGTGTGGTGGTGCTGGTGTGATGGTGCTGGTGTGGTGGTGCTGGTGTGGTGGTGCTGGTGTGGTGGTGCTGGTGTGGTGGTGATGGTGTGGTGGTGCTGGTGTGGTGGTGCTGGTGTGGTGGTGCTGGTGTGGTGGTGCTGGTGTGGTGGTGCTGGTGTGGTGATGCTGGTGTGGTGGTGCTGGTGTGGTTGTACTAGAGTGGTGGTGATGGTAGTGGTGGTGGTGGTGATGGTGGTGCTGGTGTGGTGGTGCTAGAGTGGTGGTGCTGGTGTGGTGGTGCTGGTGTGGTGGTGCTGGTGTGGTGGTGCTGGTGTGATGGTGCTGGTGTGGTGGTGCTGGTGTGGTGGTGCTGATGTGGTGGTGATGGTGTCGTGGTGCTGGTGTGGTTGTGATGGTGTGGTGGTGCTGGTGGTGTGGTGGTGCTGGTGTGGTGGTGTTGGTGTGGTACTGCTGGTGTGGTTGTGATGGTGTGGTGGTGCTAATGTGGTGGTGCTGGTGTGGTGGTGCTGGTGTGGTGGTGCTGGTGAGGTGGTGCTGGTGTAGTGGCACTGGTGTGGTGGTGCTTGTGTGGTGGTGTTGGTGTGATGATGCTGGTGTGGTGGTGCTGGTGTGGTGGTACTGGTGCGGTGCTGCTGGTGTGGTGGTACTATTGTGGTGGTGCTGGGGTGGCGATGCAGGTGTGGTGGTACAGGTGTCTTCGTGCAGGTGTCTTGGTGCATGTGTGGTGGTGCAGGAGTTGTAGTGCATGTATTGTGGTGGTGGGGTGGTGCAGGTGTTGTGGTACAAGTATTGTGGTACAGGTGTGTTGTGTAGTTATAGTGGTGCAGGTGTCTTAGTTCAGGTGTCGTGGTGCACATGTGGTCTTGCAGGTGTGGAGGTGCAGGTGTGGTAGTGCAGGTAGGTGGTGCCGGTGTGGTGGTGCTGATGTGGTGGTGCATGTGTGGTAGTGTAGGTACAGTAGGACAGGATTGGTGGTTCTGGTGTGGTGGTGCAGGTATGGTGATGCAGGTATGGTAGTGCATGTGTGTTGGTGCAGGTGTGGTGCTTCAGATGTGGTAGTGCAGGTGTGGTTGTGCAGATGTAGTGGTGCTGGTGTAGTCGTACTAGTAAGGTCGTGCAGGTGTGGTGGTGCTAGTGTGCTGGTGCAGGTGTGGTGATTCAGGTGTGATAGTGCAAGTGTGATCGTGCAGGTATGGTGGTGCTAGTGTGGTGGTGTTGGTGTGGTGGTGCTGGTGTGGTGGTGCTAGTGTGGTGGTGCTGGTGTGGTGGTGCTGGTGTGGTGGTGCTGGTGTTTTGGTGCTGGTGTGGTGGTGCCGGTGTTGTGGTGCTGGTGTGGTGGTGCTGGTGTTGTGGTGCTGGTGTTGTGGTGCTGATGTGGTGGTGCTGGTGTGGTGGTGCTGGTGTGTTGGAGCATGTGCGGTAGTGTAGGTATAGTAGGACAGGATTGGTGGTTCAGGTGTGGTAATGCAGGTATGGTGGTGCAGGTAAGGCAGTGCATGTGTGTTGGTGCAGGTGTGGTGCTTCAGATGTGGTAGTGCAGGTATGATCGTGTAGATGTGGTCGTGCAGGTATGGTAGTGCAGATGTGGTGGTGCTGGTGTGGTGGTGCTGGTGTGGTGGTGCTGGTGTTGTCATACATGTGAGGTCATGCAGGTGTGGTAGTGCAGGTTTGTTGGTACAGGTGTGTTGGTACACGTGTGGTAGTGCAGGTGTTGTGGTGCAGGCATGATAGTGCAGGTGTTGTAGTGCAGGTGTTGCGGTGCAGGATTGGTGGTGCAGGTGTAGTGGTGCAGGTGTGACAGTGCAGGTGTTGTGTTTCAGGTAGTGTGGTAGAGGTAGAGTAGTGCATTTGTGATGATGCAGGTATGGCGATGCAGGTTTGGCGGAACAGGTGTGGTAGTACAAGTGTTGTGGTACTGCAGGTGTGTTGGTACACGCATGGTGGTGGTGCAGATATGTTAGAGGAGGTGTGGTGATGCACGTTTGGTAGTACAGGTGTGGTACTGCAGGTGTGGGTAGTGCAGATGTTGTAGTGCAGGTGTGGTGGTGCAGATGTGTTTGTGCAGATGTGGTGGTGCAGATGTGGTAGTGCAGGTGTGGTGGTTCAGGTGTGGTAGTGCGGGTGAGGTGATGCGGGTGTGGTTGTGCAAATGAGTTAGTTCAGGTGGTAGTGCAGGTGTGGTGGTGTAGTTTTGGAAGTGCAGATGTGGTGGTGCATGTGTAGTAGAGCAGGTGTGGTGGTGAAGTGGTGGTGAGTGACATAGCCCCACTCCACAAACGTGGCAGTAAAGCAATAGCAAAGAACTACAGACCGATAGCACTAACATCCCATATCCTAAAAATCTTTGAAAGGGTCCTAAGAAGCAAGATCACCACCCATCTAGATACTCAACAATTACACAACCCAGGGCAACATGGGTTTAGAACAGGTCGCTCCTGTCTGTCTCAGCTACTGGATCACTACGACAAGGTCCTAGATGCACAAGAAGACAAAAAGAATGCAGATGTAATATATGCAGACTTAGTAAAGTAAAAGGACACAAGTGCAACTAATGTGACATTTTATTGTGGCAACGTTTCGCTCTCCAGGAGCTTTGTCAAGCCGATACAAACAGTATATGGACACAGAGGGTATATAAAGGCTCAGAATGAGGTGCAATACTAGTGAGGTACCATTTTGATGTTCACAGGTAGTAGTAGTGACAAAAGTTGTAGTAGAAGTAGTAATACAATATGATAGAGCAATTAATTCGCACATGAGTGAAAGGATATAAAAGCTATTACTTGGGTAACAAAAATAGGTTGGACAAATATAGACTGGAATGAGGCAGCTTGTTTCAGTGTTCACTCTCTGTGCTTTGTGTAGTATAACAGGAGAGACTATGTGATGGCAGGGTTTACTGCTTTCAGGAGGATTCTTGCTAAGACTTCGGAGATGGTGAAGCTGCCGTTGTTTTGTTTAATTGTATTCGAAACAGCGATCAGTGCTGATTCGAGGCACTTGCGTCTGCGGAAATTAGTTTCTTTGATCACTAATTGGGCGTCCCTGAATTTCATGAGATGATTGGTGAAATTTCGGTGTTGTACACAGGCGTTGTTCAAGTTATCGTTCCTACATGTGTAAATGTGTTCATTGAGGCGGGTGTCGAGGTTTCTTGCTGTTTCACTTACATAAATCTTGCCACAGCCTCCACAGGGTATAGTGTAAACCCCTGCATTGACTGGTTCATTGTGCTTTGATTTTGTCCTGGTTAGATCCTATATTGAAGTGCTAGAAGCGATGGCGACTCTGGTGTTAGCTTGTGAAAGTACTTTGGAAACGTTCAATGCAACCTGGCTGTTGGGAAGAATTATAACTTCGTTGGGAGTGGTGCTGGTGCGTGGAGAATTAATGATCTGAAGAGCTCTTTTCTTGCAGTCTTTGATGAAAAAGGAAGGAAAATGTAACTCAGTGAAGGTTTGGTGAATGTATGTACATTCCTCGTCAAGAAACTCAGGGCTACAAATTCGGTATGCTCTTAGGAAAAACCCGATGATGGTGCCTCTGTGTCCATATACTGTTTGTATCGGCTTGACAAAGCTCCTGGAGAGCGAAACGTTGCCACAATAAAATGTCACATTAGTTGCATTTGTGTCCTTTTACTTTACATATGGTCGGTAATTCTACCAACATTATTACATATACAGACTTTGCAGAAGCCTTCGACAAGTGTGACCATGGCGTAATAGCGCACAAAATGCGTGCTAAAGGAATAACAGGAAAAGTTGTTAGATGAATCTATAATTTCCTCACAAACAGAACACAAAGAGTAGTAGTCAACAGAGTAAAGTATGAGGCGGCTATGGCGAAAAGCTCTTTTCCACAAGGCACAGTACTCGCTCCCATCTTGTTTCTCATCCTCATATCTGACATAGACAAGGATGTCAGCCACAGCACTGTGTCTTCCTTTGCAGATGACACCCGAATCTGCATGACAGTGTCTTTCATTGCAGACACTGCACGGCTCCAGGCGGACATCAACCAAATCTTTTAGTGGGCTGCAGAAAACAATATGATGTTCAACGATGAGAAATTTCAATTACTCCGATCTGGTAAACACCAGGAAATTAAAACTTTATCAGAGTACAAAACAAATTCCTTCCACAAAATAGAGCGAAAAACCAACGTCAAAGACCTGGGAGTGATCATGTCGGAGGATCTCACCTTCAAGAACCATAACATTGTATCAATCGCATCTGCTAGAAAAATGACAAGATGGATAATGAGAACCTTCAAAACTAGGGATGCTAAGCCCATGATGACACTCTTCAGGTCGCTTGTTCTATCTAGGCTGGAATATTGCTGCACACTAACAGCACCTTTCAAGGCAGGTGAAATTGCTGACCTAGAAAATGTACAGACAACCTTCACGGCGCGCATAACGGAGATAAAACACCTCAATTACTGGAAGCGCTTGAGGTTCCTGAACCTGTACTCCCTGGAACGCAGGCGGGAGAGATACATGATTATATACACCTGGAAAATCCTAGAGGGGCTAGTATCGAACTTGCACACGAAAATCACTCACAACAAAAGCAAAAGACTCGGCAGACGATGCAACATCCCCTCAATGAAAAGCAGGGGTGTCACTAGCACGTTAAGAGACAATACAATAAGTGTCAGGGGCCCGAGACTGTTCAACTGCCTCCCAGCATACATGAGGAGGATTACCAATAGACCCCTGGCTGTCTTCAAGCAGGCACTGGACAAACACCTAAAGTCGGTACCTGACCAGCCGTTCTGTGGCTCGTACGTTGGATTGCGTGCAGCCAGCAGTAACAGCCTGGTTGATCAGGCTCTGATCCACCAGGAGGCCTGGTCACAGACCGGGCCGCGGGGGCGTTGAGCCCCGGGTAAACTCCAAGTATGGTAGTGCAGTAGTGGTAATGTATATGTGGTAGTGCAGGAGTATTAGTGCAGGTTTAGTAGTGCAGGTGGGGCAGTGCAGGTGTTTTAGCACAGGTGTGGTAGTGCAGGTTTAGTAGTGCAGGTGGGGCAGTGCAGGTGTTTTAGCACAGGTGTGGTAGTGCAGGTTTAGTAGTGCAGGTGGGGCAGTGTAGGTGTTTTAGCACAGGTGTGGTATTGCAGGTGTGGTAGTGCAGGTGTGGTTGTGCAGGTGTGGTAGCGCAAGTGTGGTAGTGCAAGTGTGGTGGTGCAAGTGTGGTAGTGCAGGTGTGGTAGTGCAGGTGCGGTAGTGATGTGATACTCACTCACCATGACTGTTATTCACCCATTCATTTCTTGTTCGGGAAGCCAACGTTATGTGCATACCTCTGTGTTGGATAGATCTGTGATAGCACACATACTTTTGGGTGAGACAAGCATCTGTGTGCCTTGCTGTTCTGAATTACCATTCTCACAGATTGCATTTACATTATGGAATCAATTTGAATTTTTGAAGGCTGTACGTCCAGCATGACTAACATATCCGATGAAGAGCCCAGCTCATCGCTGTATGACATCTACGCATCGTCTTTGTCTGCCAATATGGAAATTTCGGAGCCTGGGCTCAGTAATTTAGTTATAAGGTGTTATTGTGGACTAGTCGGCTATGTTCACATGCAGAGTGTTTGAAAGTTTGCTGTATTCTGGCCGCGACTACTGAAGGTGCACTGCTGCCTGACCAGCATTGGTGCAGCATTCTCAGCGATTCTGAGTTGTTCTGTCTTCAGTGCTGTTTGCTGTTCAATTAAACTTAGTTGCCATTCTGTGATGTGTAATAGGGCTAAGTTATGTCATGGATGTGAATTTAACATTTTCTTGTACAGCACATCTAAAGTTAATGTACTAATTAAAGAGGTAATTGAGATAATTATTCGTTACGTTGTTACATTTCTCCTGGAGTTGAGAATACACTCCACAGACTTACCTTTTACTTCATCTTGCATCAAGTATTACGTTAAAGTACTCCACATAATACTTACCTGAACACTTTTACGACAGTAAAGATTTAATAATACTGGCGAGAATTTTTCCCTTCAGATTCCCAGGAAATTGAAAATTAACGCTGATAAGTCTCAAGGTTCTGAAAAAATGACAGAAAGGAAAAATTTGACTTTGAGTGATATTCTGCTATAATCATGTTACTAGCCGGTATATAGGCTAGTATAACCATGTTACTGCCAGCACACAAACTACTATAGTTTTCTTCCCAGCAACTTAAGCATCATAATAAGATGTGGTGAATGTATGGTGGTGGTGAAGGTGTACTGGAGTTGCAGTTATAGTGGTGGGGCAGGTGTGGTAGTGATATTGCAGGTGAGGTGGTGGGAAGGGTGTAGTGGTGTTGAAGGTGTAGTTTTGGTACGGGTGTGGTGATGATGGAGTGATTTACGTGTAAGTGGGGTGGTGCAAATTCACAAGTGGTGTAAGATGGGTGGTGTAGATGTGGTGGTTGTGTAAATAGGATGGTACAGGTGTGGTGGTGGTGTAAGTAGGGTGGTGCAGGTTTAGTAGGTGCTGTTGGATTTGAAGGTGATGCAGGTGGTGCAGGCATGCAGGTTGTGCAGGTGGTGCAAATGATACAGGTGGTACAGGTGGTGCAAGTAGTGCAGGTCAGGCAGTAATGTAAGTGGTACAGATGGTGCAGTTGGTATAAGTCGTGCAGGTAGTACAGGTGATACAGGTGGTGAAGTTGGTACAGGTGGTGGAGGTAGTGGAGGTAGTGCAGGTGGTACAGGTGGTGCAGGTGGTATACGTAATGCAGGTAGTGTACATGGTGCAGATAGTATAGGTTATGAAGACTGTACAGGTGGCGCAGGTAGTGAAGATGGAATAGGTGCTGCAGGTGCTGAATACAGTATAAGTGGTGTAGGTGGTACTGGTAGTGCAGTTGCATAGGTATTGTAGATAGCGCAGATGGTATACATGGTGTAACTGGTGCATATGGTACAGGTGGTGCAGCTGATGCAGGTATTATAGGTGTTATAGGTAGTGCATATACTATAGATGGTACAGGTAGTGCAGGTGGTACAGGTGGTTCAGATGGTGTAATTACTGCAGGAAGCACAGGTGGTGCAGGTGTTGTAGGTACTGCAGGTGGTACAGGTGGTACAGGTAGTACTGTAGGTGGTGCAGGTAGTGCAGGTACTGCAGGTGGTACAGGTGGTACAGGTACTGCAGGTGGTACAGGTGGTACAGGTGGTGCAAGTAGTACAGGTATTGCAGGTGGTACAAGTGGTAAAGGTGGTACAGGTGGTGCAGGTACTGCAGGTGGTACAGGTGGTGCAGGTAGTACAGGTAGTGCAGGTGGTACAGGTGGTACAGGTGGTGCAGGTAGCGCGTGTGGCACAGGTGGTGCATGTAGTGCAGGTACTGCAGGTGGTACAGGTGGTACAGGTGGTGAAGGTACTGCAGGTGGTACAGGTGGTACAGGTGGTGCAGGTAATGCAGGTACTGCAGGTGGTACAGGTGGTGCAGGTAGTGCAGATACTGCAGGTGGTACAGATGGTACAGGTGGTGCAAGTACTGCAGGTGGTACAGGTGGTACAGGTGGTGCAGTTAGTGCAGGTACTGCAGGTGGTACAGGTGGTGCAGGTGGAGCAGGTAGTGCAGGTACTGCAGGTGGTACAGGTGGTACAGGTAGTGCAGGTACTGCAGGTGGTACAGGTGGTACAGGTGGACTAGGTAGTGCAGGTACTGCAGGTGGTACAGGCTGTACAGGTAGTGCAGGTACTGCAGGTGGTACAGGTCGTACAGGTAGTGCAGGTACTGCAGGTGGTACAGGTGGTACGGGTGGTGCAGGTAGTGCGTGTGGTACAGGTGGTGCAGGTAGTGCAGGTCCTGCAGGTGGTACAGGTGGTACAGGTGGTGAAGGTACTGCAGGTGGTACAGGTGGTACAGGTGGTGCAGGTAGTGCAGGTACTGCAGGTAGTACAGGTGGTGCAGGTAGTGCAGGTACTGCAGGTGGTACAGGTGGTACAGGTGGTGCAGGTAGTGCAGGTACTGCAGGTGGTACAGGTGGCGCAGGCAGTGCAGGTGGTACAGGTGGTACAGGTAGTGCAGGTAGTGCGTGTGGTACAGGTGGTGCAGGTAGTGCAGGTACTGCAGGTGGTACAGGTGGTGCAGGTAGTGAAGGTACTGCAGGTGGTACATGTGGTGCAGGTAGTGCAGGTTCTGTAGGGGGTACAGGTGGTACAGGTAGTGCAGGTACTGCAGGTGGTACAGGTGGTACAGGTGGAGCAGGTAGTGCAGGTACTGCAGGTGGTACAGGTAGTGCAGGTACTGCAGGTAGTAAAGGTGGTACAGGAAGTGCAGGTACTGCAGGTGGTACAGGTGGTGAAGGTAGTGCGTGTGGTACAGGTGGTGCAGGTAGTGCAGGTACTGCAGGTGGTACAGGTGGTGAAGCTACTGCAGGTGGTACAGGTGGTACAGGTGGTGCAGGTAGTGCAGGCACTGCAGGTGGTACAGGTGGTGCAGGTAGTGCAGGTACTGCAGGTGGTACAGGTGGTACAGGTGGTGCAGGTAGTGCAGGTACTGCAGGTGGTACAGGTGGTGCAGGTAGTGCAGGTACTGCAGGTGGTACAGGTGGTACAGGTAGTGCAGGTACTGCAGGTGGTACAGGTGGTACAGGTGGAGCAGGTAGTGCAGGTACTGCAGGTGGTACAGGTCGTACAGGTAGTGCAGGTACTGCAGGTGGTACAGGTGGTACAGGTGGTGCAGGTAGTGCAGGTACTGCAGGTGGTACAGGTGGTGCAGGTAGTGCAGGTGGTACAGGTGGTACAGGTGTTGCAGGTGGTGCTGGTACTGCAGGTGGTACAATTGGTACAGGTGGTACAGGTGGTGCAGGTGGTGCAGGTACTGCATGTGGTACAGGTGGTACAGGTGGTGCAGGTACTGCAGGTGGTACAGGTGGTACAGGTGGTGCAGGTACTGCAGGTGGTACAGGTGGTGCAGGTGGTACAGGTGGTGCAGGTGGTGCAGGTACTGCAGGTGGTACAGGTGGTGCAGGTACTACAGGTGGTACAGCTGGTACAGGTGGTGCAGGTAGTGCAGGTACTGCAGGTGGTGCAGGTGGTGCAGGTAGTGCAGGTACTGCAGGTGGTACAGGTGGTACAGGTGGGGCAGGTAGTGCAGGTACTGCAGGTACTGCTGGTGGTACAGGTGGTACATGTGGTGCAGGTGGTATAGGTGGTGCAGGTGGTGCAGGTACTGCAGGTGGTACATGTGGTACAGGTGGTGCAGGTAGTGCAGGTACTGCAGGTGGTAGAGGTGGTGCAGACACTGCAGGTGGTACAGGTAGTGCAGGTGGTACAATTGGTACAGGAGGTATAGGTGGCGCAGGTGGTGCAGGTACTGCATGTGGTACAGTGTTACAAAAAACGCGATTCTAAAAGCTTAGAGATCTCCAGTGAATACTAGAAAGGACTGCGCTTCTAGCATCCAGCCTGTTACTGGGTTTTCGTAACAAGGTGTTCAGTATCCTTTTCCAATTATCCATTAGAATTCAGTATGAATTATTAGTGCTTTAGGATTACAACTGGTAGGCTACTAACTAGAGAAATTAAAATTTAATAAATTTATTAAGTCTAGAGGTATATTATCAAAGTAAATTAAATTAATCACAGTAATCAAAATATCACTTCTCTCGTTTACAATATTATTGTGCTGAAAGCACATATCACATTTATAATTCTTAAGTACCGTCTGGTACATTAACATTTAACATGATATTACAAATATGTATAAGTAAGTTTGTGTGTATGTGTGTAAGTGCTCTAAGTAGTTCGCTATGTCTCACGACTCGACTAGACTTAAACAAGTGACTGACAAAGTCCTCAAATAAACTAACTTCTTGACCAACTGGCAATCAGAACAGTCTGCTTGAACAAAAAAGAATGCTAAGCCCAATAGCAATATAACAAGCAACTGTGACACAGAATCAGGAACAAGGAGATAATATAACGACACTAAGTAGGGACCATCTGCAGATCCTCCACAAAAGTCACAAAACTCCCATACTACTGAATCTAAGTTCAGCATAAGAAAATCCCCGACTATCATAATACACAGATACCAGTACAAGTTAAGTGAGAAGCTACAGTTCAGGACCTGAGTTACTCAGAGTGTCTATGAGACACACAACCTCAGTACAACGTCGAAAATCACTAAGTCTATACAATGTTCTGTGAACAGAGTTCTACAGAACTAACAAGAATAATGAGACAGACAATCTGTCCAACCACCAAGAGAGTCTAGACCAGACTGAATACTTCAGGCGAGGTGAGGACACCCCCCCTCGATCACGTGATAGCTCCGTGGGTCGCTGCCCAGCAAGAAACAGAAGCCGGCAGAATAACGAGCAAAGAGCGATAATTACAGTAGTTAGACAATCAAGACTTGAACTGAGCACATAATATGTTACATCCTACCTAACAACATTACGTCAAATAACAATATAAAGCAATACATTTACGATTTAGCTATTATCGCAAATATAAGCAGTATAAAATTATATGAAAAGATAATATACATTACATATATACATAATCATTGCAACCCATTCAGGGGTTGCAACATACAGGTGGTACTGGTGGTGCAGGTACTGCAGGTGGTACAGGTGGTACAGGTGATGCAGGTGGTACAGGTGGTGCAGGTGGTGCAGGTGGTGCAGGTACTGCAGGTGGTACAGGTGGTGCAGGTGGTGCAGGTACTGCAGGGTGGTACAGGTGGTGCAGGTAGTGCAGGTATTGCAGGTGGTACAGGTGGTGCAGGTGGTGTAGGTACTGCAGGTGGTTCAGGTGATACAGGTGGTGCAGGTACTGCAGGTGGTACAAGTGGTACAGGTGGTGCAGGTACTGCAGGTGGTACAGGTGGTGCAGGTGGTGCAGGTGGTGCAGGTGGTGCAGGTGGTACAGGTGCTGCAGGTACTACAGGTGGTACAGGTGGTGCATGTACTGCAGGTGGTACAGGTGGTACAGGTGGTGCAGGTGGTACAGATGGTGAAGGTAGTACAGGTATTGCAGGTGGTGCAGGTGGTCCAGGTACTGCAGGTGGTACAGGTGGTGCAGGTAGTGCAGGTATTGCAGGTGGTACAGGTGGTGCAGGTGACACAGGTGGTACAGGTGGTACATGTGATACAGGTGGTGCAGGTGGTACAGGTGGTACAGGTGGTTCAAGTGGTACAGGTGGTAAAGGTGGTACATGTGGTACAGGTGGTGCAGGTGGTACAGATGGTACAGGTGGTACAGGTATTGCAGTTGGTACAGGTGGTACAGGTGGTGTAGGTACTGCAGACGGTACAGGTGGTGCAGGTAGTGCAGGTACTGCAGGTGGTACAGGTGGAACAGTTACTGCAGGTGGTACAGGTGGTGCAGGTACTGCAGGTGGTACAGGTGGTGCAGGTAGTGCAGGTACTGCAGGTGGTACAGGTGGTACAGATGGTGCAGGAACTGCAGTTGGTACAGGTGGTACAGGTGGTGCAGGTACTGCAGGTGGTACAGGTGGTACAAGTAGTGCAGGTACTGCAGGTTGTACAGGTGGTACAGGTAGTGCAGGTACTGCAGGTGGTACAGGTGGTACAGGTGGAGCAGGTAGTGCAGGTACTGCAGGTGGTACAGGTGGTACAGGTAGTGCAGGTACTGCAGGTGGTACAGGTGGTACAGGTAGTGCAGGTACTGCAGGTGGTACAGGTGGTATAGGTGGTCAGGTAGTGCGTGTGGTACAGGTGGTGCAGGTACTGCAAGTGGTACAGGTGTTGAAGGTACTACAGGTGGTACAGGTGGTATAGGTGGTGCAGGTAGTGCATGTACTGCAGGTGGTACAGGTGGTGCAGGTAGTGCAGGTACTGCAGGTGACACAGGTGGTACAGGTGGTGCAGGTAGTGCAGGTACTGCAGGTGGTATAGGTGGTGCAGGCAGTGCAGGTATTACAGGTGATACAGGTGGTGCAGGTAGTGCGTGTGGTACAGGTGGTACAGGTAGTGCAGGTACTGCAGGTGGTACAGGTGTTGCAGGTAGTGCAGGTACTGCAGGTGATACAGGTGGTGCAGGTAGTGCAGGTACTGCAGGTGGTACAGGTGGTACAGGTAGTGCAGGTACTGCAGGTGGTACAGGTGGTACAGGTGGTACAGGTGGAGCAGGTAGTGCAGGTACTGCAGGTGGTACAGGTGGTACAGGTAGTGCAGGTACTGCAGGTGGTACAGGTGGTACAGGTAGTGCAGGTACTGCAGGTGGTACAGGTGGTACAGGTGGTGCAGGTAGTGCGTGTGGTACAGGTGGTGCAGGTAGTGCAGGTACTGCAGGTGGTTCAGGTGGTACAGGTGGTGCAGGTAGTGCAAGTACTGCAGGTGGTACAGGTGGTGCAGGTAGTGCAGGTACTGCAGGTGGTACAGGTGGTACAGGTGGTGCAGGTGCTGCAGGTGGTACAGGTGGTACAGGTGGTGCAGGTAGTGCAGGTACTGCAGGTGGTACAGGTGGTGCAGGTAGTCCAGGTACTGCAGGTGGTACAGGTGGTACAGGTAGTGCAGGTACTGCAGGTGGTACAGGTGGTACAGGTGGTGCAGGTAGTGCGTGTGGTACAGGTGGTGCAGGTAGGGCAGGTACTGCAGGTGGTACAGGTGGTAAAGGTGGTGCAGGTAGTGCAGGTACTGCAGGTGGTACAGGTGGTGCAGGTAGTGCAGGTACTGCAGGTGGTACAGGTGGTACAGGTGGTACAGGTGGTACAGGTGGTGCAGGTACTGCAGGTGGTACAGGTGGTACAGGTGGTGCAGGTAGTGCAGGTACTGCAGGTGGTACAGGTGGTGCAGGTAGTCCAGGTACTGCAGGTGGTACAGGTGGTACAGGTGGTACAGGTAGTGCAGGTACTGCAGGTGGTACAGGTGGTACAGGTGGAGCAGGTAGTGCAGGTACTGCAGGTGGTACAGGTGGTACAGGTAGTGCAGGTACTGCAGGTGGTACAGGTGATACAGGTAGTGCAGGTACTGCAGGTGGTACAGGTGGTGCAGGTAGTGCAGGTTCTGCAGGTGGTACAGGTGGTACAGGTGGTGCAGGTACTGCAGGTGGTACAATTGGTACAGGTGGTACAGGTGGTGCAGGTGGTGCAGGCACTGCATGTGGTACAGGTGGTACAGGTGGTGAAGGTACTGCAGGTGGTACAGGTGGTACAGGTGGTAGAGGTGGTGCAGGTGGTGCAGGTACTGCAGGTGGTACAGGTGGTGCAGGTGGTAGAGGTGGTGCAGGTGGTGCAGGTACTGCAGGTGGTACAGGTGGTGCAGGTACTACAGGTGGAACAGGTGGTACAGGTGGTGCAGGTAGTGCAGGTACTGCAGGTGGTACAGGTGGTGCAGGTAGTGCAGGTACTGCAGGTGGTACAAGTGGTACAGGTAGTGCAGGTACTGCAGGCGGTACAGGTGTTACAGGTGGTGCAGGTACTGCAAGTGGTACAGGTTGTGCAGGTAGTGCAGGTGGTACAGGTGGTACAGGTGGTGCAGGTACTGCAGGTGGTACAGGTGGTGCAGGTGGTACAGGTGGTACATTTAGTGCAGGTACTGCAGGTGGTACAGGTGGTACAGGTGGTGCAGGTACTGCAGGTGTTACAAGTGATACAGGTGGTGCAGGTGGTACAGGTGGAGCAAGGGGTGCAGGTACTGCAGGTGGTACATGTGGTACAGGTGGTGCAGGTAGTGCAGGTACTGCAGGTGGTACAGGTGATGCAGGTAGTGCAGGTACTGCAGGTGGTACAGGTGGTGTAGATACTGCGGGTGGTACAGGTAATGCAGGTGGTACAATTGGTACAGGTGGTACAGGTGGCGCAGGTGGTGCAGGTACTGCATGTGGTACAGGTGGTACAGGTGGTGCAGGTACTGCAGGTGGTACAGGTGATGCAGGTGGTACAGGTGGTGCAGGTGGTGCAGGTACTGCAGGTGGTACAGGTGGTGCAGGTGGTGCAGGTACTGCAGGTGGTACAGGTGGTACAGGTAGTGCAGGTATTGCAGGTGGTACAGGTGGTGCATGTGGTGTAGGTACTGCAGGTGGTACAGGTGATACAGGTGGTGCAGGTACTGCAGGTGGTACAGGTGGTGCAGGTACTGCAGGTGGTACAGGTGGTGCAGGTGGTGCAGGTGGTACAGGTGGTGCAGGTACTGCAGGTGGTACAGGTGGTGCAGGTATTACAGGCGGTACAGGTGGTGCATGTACTGCAGGTGGTACTGGTGGTACAGGTGGTGCAGGCGGTACAGGTGGTGCAGGTGGTACAGGTGGTACAGGTAGTGCAGGTACTGCAGGTGGTACAGGTGGTACAGGTGGTGCAGGTACTGCAGGTGTTACAAGTGATACAGGTGGTGCAGGTGGTACAGGTGGTGCAAGGGGTGCAGGTACTGCAGGTGGTACATGTGGTACAGGTACTGCAGGTGGTACAGGTGGTGCAGGTGGTACAGGTGGTGCAGGTGGTACGGGCGGTACAGGTGGTGCATGTACTTTAGGTGGTACTGGTGGTACAGGTACTGCAGGTGGTACAGGTGGTGCAGGTGGTACAGGTGGTACAGGTAGTGCAGGTACTGCAGGTGGTACAGGTGGTACAGGTGGTGCAGGTACTGCAGGTGTTACAAGTGATACAGGTGGTGCAGGTGGTACAGGTGGTACAAGGGGTGCAGGTACTGCAGGTGGTACATGTGGTACAGGTGGTGCAGGTAGTGCAGGTACTGCAGGTGGTACAGTTGGTGCAGGTAGTGCAGGTACTACAGGTGGTACAGGTGGTACAGGTGGTGTAGATACTGCAGGTGGTACAGGTAATGCAGGTGGTACAATTGGTACAGGTGGTACAGGTGGCGCAGGTGGTGCAGGTACTGCATGTGGTACAGGTGGCGCAGGTGGTGCAGGTACTGCATGTGGTACAGGTGGTGCATGTGGTACAGGTGGTGCAGGTGGTGCAGGAACTGCAGGTGGGACAGGTGGTGCAGGTGGTGCAGGTACTGCAGGTGGTACAGGTGGTACAGGTAGTGCAGGTATTGCAGGTGGTACAGGTGGTGCAGGTGGTGTAGGTACTGGAGGTGGTACAGGTGATACAGGTGGTGCAGGTACTGCAGGTGGTACAGGTGGTACAGGTGGTGCAGGTACTGCAGGTGGTACAGGTGGTGCAGGTGGTGCAGGTGGTACAGGTGGTGCAGGTACTGCAGGTGGTACAGGTGGTGCAGGTATTACAGGCGCTACAGGTGGTGCATGTACTGCAGGTGGTACAGGTGGTACAGGTGGTGCAGTCGGTACAGGTGGTGCAGGTAGTACAGGTATTGCAGGTGGTGCAGGTGGTCCAGGTACTGCAGGTGGTACAGGTGGTGCAGGTAGTGCAGGTATTGCAGGTGGTACAGGTGGTGCAGGTGATACAGGTGGTACAGGTGGTACAGGTGGTACAGGTGGTGCAGGTGGTACAGGTGATACAGGTGGTGCAGGTGGTACAGGTGATACAGGTGGTACAGGTGGTACAGGTGGTGCAGGTACTGCAGGTGGCAGAGCAGAATTTTCTGAACTTTCTTTTCAATTATTAATGGAAAACTATTAAGCTTATTCAATTCTTTTGTCAATAAAATCTCTCTGAGCTGCTTATGTGTCGGAAAATATAAAGAAAATACAACGCTTCAAAATATGTACAAGTGTATGACTTGCAAATGTATACAAGTGTATGACTTGTAAATGTATACAAGTGTATGACTTGTAAATGTATACAAGTGTATGACATGCAGATGCGTACAGGTTTATGACTTGCAAATGTATGCAGGTGTGTGACTTGCAAATGTATACAGGTGTATGGTTTTCAAATATATACAGGTGTAAGACTTGCAAATGTATACAGGTGTATGGTTTGCAAATGTATACAGGTGAATGGCATGCAGATGTATACAGGTATATAACTTGCAAATGTGTACAGGTGTATGACTTGCTATTGCATACAGGTTCATGGCTTTCAAATGTATACAGGTTCATGATATTCAGATGTATACAGGTGTATGACTTGCAAGTGTATACAGGTGAACGACATGCAGATGTATATAGGTGTGTGACTTGCAATTGTATTCAGGTGTATAAGTTGCTGATGTATACAGGTTAATGACTTGTAAATATATACAGGTATATGACTTGCAAATGTATGTTTACAAATTTTGTTATTGTGTCGTTTTTGCAAAGTGAGGTTCAGTGATAAAGGCTTCGGAGGCTTCTTACTTTATTTGCGACATCTGGGTACATAGGCAGTGTGTTTGTGCCCATGGCCCCAAGGGGGATACCATGCCTGCGAGAGAGATAGGAGTAGGCCTTGTTGACTGAGTGAAGGCCACTGACAGAGAGGCAGGGGTAGGCAGGCTGGCATGCCCACCGAGAGGCCTGGCCTCTGGTGGAAACTATGGGAATTGGGCATGTAGGTTCACTGGCTATATTTTGCTCAGCCACCTACTACATTGTCGACCCCACCATGACTGGCGGTAAAACACAAAATAAAAACATATATGTATACATATGGACATGGAAAAAAAACTTCTCACAGGGAGGGAAGAAAAAAAAGGTGGGGTGTGCTAAAAAAAAACATCGTGGCCCAAGGCAGTGAGCGTCGAGGGGCATCACTGCATACCTTCCTGCATCTTGACAGATACTGCAACACAGGAGACATTGCTGTGGCTGAGCTGTGACGTAACAGGGTACGGTCTCCTCTGGAACGGTGAAGCAGTCATTGCAGTAGTCGCTGCAGGGTTCACTCAATCTGGGGCACAACCTGCTGGTGCCCTCGAGTGAGACCTCATCAGTACTCGGCAACTGGCAGGACTGCTTCTGGCAAGTGACTCAGGAGGACATTTCTTGACTGGTACTGTCTCTGGGGCTGTCACTGCCGGCGAGTGTGGAGTGAGTCGTGGCAGAGATGACTCAGTGAGTGGGCTAGCAGTCAAGTGACATCATCTTTGTGCAGGCTGCTCACTGAAGCTGTGACACGGAGCTGACACAGCGCCTGCCGATAGGGTCTAACTGTGGCTTGATGAGTGTCATTCTCTCGGCAGTTGGAGTTATAGCAGAGGTTAGTCTAAGTATCCCCAAACTGGTTGTCTACATATAACTGCTCTGAAGGTCAGGAGGTGAAGTGAAACAAATCTCGATGGGAACTGTAGTGGGTATGATTCTGCAAGGCATCATGAGCAGCGAACATAAAAAGCTTTCTGTACAAGGGGCTGACTAATGTCAGCTGGCAAACATGCGGGTCACACCGGGTGACAAGTAACACAAGGTACTACACAGTGGTCCAGGCGCAGACCTGTGGTCCACACACAGCTGGGCTCAAAACCACACAGGGCACACGGAAAACTGCACACACCCACATTGCACATGTGGTACAACATGGCTTACTAGCAAATGACGCTTTTCTATGCAAAAATCGACACTAAGCCATACACGAGCATGTGAGAACACTGAGAGGAAATAATTAACACATGACATATATCTTCTCTCAATCTTCTCGACAACACAACATATTGCTCACTGTGAAACTAACACTTTCGATCAGGCCTGACGTCGTGAGGTGATGTCATGGGGTAACATTGTGAGGTGATATCAGGCAGACATTGTGAAGTCGGGCAGCATCGTGGGTGACGTCGTGAAGTCAGGCAGCAGATCACACCGTGGATTGCGATCTGGCTTAACCCACGTCGCTTGTAGGTCCACCTGACTTCGTGATCCATGTGGCTTCCTCCACACGTGGCTTCGTGATCCACGTGGCTTCGTCCACACGTGGCTTCGTGATCCACGTGGCTTAATGATCCACGTGGCACCGTCCACACGTGACTTAGAGATCCACGTGGCTTTGAGTGACCTCGGGCACTCGGATACACAGCTCTGGCAAAGCATTCACATAGAAATTCACAGAAAAACTCAGCAGAGTGAGTAGCGATGAGTGGTGTATGGTGTGGTGGAGTATAGTAGAGCGATCGTGGGTGCCACCGCCATATAAGAGAGCCGGCGCACAGTGAGACTATTTTGACATGCTCTCTTTGGAGCTGCCATCTCCTTCTCGACATGCCGTTTGTCTTGGAACAATCTCGGTGAGACTACCACTTCCTCCTCTCCCACCCACAAACAAGGGGAGAAACTCTCACACTGGATGCAGAAATCACCACAAACTCACGTCTGACTTGCTGAAATAGCGTTCTGAGCTGAAAAACAACAGCAGCAACATACAAGTGATGCTGAGCATATGACTTGAGAAACAGCATGGGGTGCTGTGGCGTGGAGTCCCAGGGACGCCACTAATATTTCTCGAAGAGATTCGGCAAATTTCGGCCTGGATCCTGTGTGTACCTGTGTCTGGATGCTGAAACGTGCAGACCGATATCAGGATAACTCGCTAAGAGACGGATGCTTCTTGTGTTGGGTGATGAAGTGAAGATGACGTCATCCCTCCTCCGTCATCTCTCCGGGCAACACTTGCTGCGAGGCACTGCTGTCACCAGTGTTTACGAAATTTGGTTATTGTGTCGTTTTTTCAATGCGGGGTTCAATGATAAAGGCTTCGGAGGCTTCTTACTTCATTTGCGAAATCTGCGTACACAGGCAATGTGTTTGTGCCCATGGCCCCAAGTGGGGGCCATGCCCGTGAGGGAAAGAGGAGTAGGCCTTGTTGACTGAGTGAAGGCCGCTGAGACAATGAGAAAGAGGCAGGGGTAGGCAGGCTGGCATGCCCACCGAGAGGCCTGGCCTCTGGTGGAAGCTATGGAAATTAGGCATGTAGGCTCACTGGCTACATATATATATATACATATATTTAGGTGTATGGCTTCCAAATATATACATGTATATGGCTTGCATATGTATACAGGTATATGGTTTGCAAATGTATACAGGTACATGACTTGGAATTATATATAAGTTCATGACTTGGAAATGTATTGAGCTATATGACTTGGAAATATATACAGGTGTACAATCTGAAAATTTATGCAGGTGAATGACTTGGAAATACGGGATGGTTGGTGAATGGGGTTTAAAGAGTTTCGCCGACACTGGGGCACCTACCTACCTACCTCCAGGTAGTTAGGTACCCCAATGTCACTACGGCCGCATGTAGCCCTTTCACCATCAGACAAGAATACTATTAATACCTGAAATACGGATTAAACTCTCAGCATATATATAGTGTACACGTTGAGGGAGACATACACCTGTTGGTTTATATATCCTGATAAATGACTAGAAAAAGGCTTACAATGAAATAACCAATCAATGATAAACTACGTTTATTTTTATAATAAAATTAATAATTATTTCTTTCCATATCCATTAAAAACACAATTTAAAATGGGTTTATATAATAAATTAATTAACATGTTACTCGATTAAATTAAAGTTTGAAACACATTTCTTCACTAATTATTTTCCTAAGTAGCTGAGCTATGTAGCAAAGCTTACCCGCGAAATTTCCTCATATCATTTCATACAATGTCAACACTTTGAAGATACATCTTAACTCTGAACTTACTGGGTAAGCATCATAAACTTGGGAGCACAAGTTTCTCTCAACTTATAAACAAGTGTTAAAGTTGCCATGGCAGGCCCTCTGTCGGCATCTTGCTGAGTCTTATCTGTGAAAATTCCAACTTACAACAGTATGATAGTTTTTTTGTTTGTTTGTTTTCAATAAGCTAATCCAAATATGTTATATTATAATCAAACTAGTTATAAATCTTATCATGGGGGAGCGCTAAACCCGTAGGGATTATACAGCGCCTGTGGGGGATGGGGAATTGAAGACATTCAGGCTCAATTCGGGGAAATGGAGCACGGATCCAATTCCCTAGATCAAGAGCCCGTCACTAGCATCAAGGAACCTCCCTTGAGGAATGATCAAATGGGAAGCAGCTCAAATATTCTCTTCTTTAATTCAACTTATATTAATGTATCACAATCCTTCCTCATTTTTCATAATGTGTCGCAGTCTGTCGTAATTTATTCTACTCTATCGTAATTACATGATGCGTCTTAATCAGTAATAATGTATCTTAATCTTTCATAATGCGTCCTAATTTATTATGATATATTTATTTAATGCAGATTTACCATTCACTGGTATTGTATCTCCTATGTTCAACACTATTTCTTATTAAGTTCAAGACTATTTCTTAAGTTCAAGTCTGTTTCTTAAGTTCAAGATTATTTCTTAAGTTCTAGACTATTTCTTAAGTTCAGGGTTATTTCTTAAGTTCAAGATTATTTTTAAAGTTTAAGACGATGCTATTTCTTAAATTCAAGACACTATTTCTTAAGTTCAAGAAGACTGTTTCTTAACTTCAAGAAGACTATTTCTTAAGTTCAAGATTATTTTTTAAGTTCAAGAAGCTATTTCTTAAGTTTAAGATTATTTTTTAAGTTCAATACGTTCTTTCTTAAGCTCCAGACTATTTCTTAAGTTCAAAACGCTTTTTCCCAAGTACAAGATTATTTCTTAATTTCAAGACGACATTTCTTTAGTTGGAGACTATTTTTAAGGTTGAGGACCACTTCTTAAGTAGACGACTCTACAGGCTGAAGATCCTGTTAAAAACTGAGGACTCTATTTCATAATGGGTAGACTATTTTTCAAGGGGTGGACTATTTCTTAATAGGTAGACTATTTCTTAAGGCGTGAACCATTTCTTAAAATTTGGCCTTTTCTTTAACTCCAGGACTTCTATTTTTTTTTTTTTTTTTTTAGGATGAGGATTCTGCTTTACATTCTTAGTACTCAGCATCTCAAGTTTTGTTCATGGTTTGAGAAAGACAGTGAGATAGAAACGTCGATGAATTTGAACTGCTCACTGTTAACAGTACCGAAAGGGGAACGCACGATGCAGGATAAGCTTTTAATAGACCATCATTTCCCCCATCTATGAAGAACGAAACGTTGCCCTGGCGAAAGCTTGCTGTGCAACACTGATGTGACCATAAACTAACACTCTTAGATTATGCTAACATATGATTATGCTAATCTAGCGTAACCAATCATAAATACACAAATAACCGGCAAATAGGAGAAAGAAACTTATAATGACGTTTCGGTCGGACTTGAACCGTTAACTAGTCACGCATTAACACTCGAAGGTAATGGAACCAATGCTGGCTCCCTTATCTTCGTTTGCTAGTGTGTGACTAGTTCAAAGTTCCAAATCCGACCGAAACGTCGTCATAAGTTTCTTTCTCATATGTGCGGGTTATAAGAACATAAGAAAGAAGGAACACTGCCACAGGCCTACTGACCTATGACAAGTAGCTCCAATTCTCCCACCGGCTTAAGCCAATGCCTTGACCTAGTGAGGTCAGACACGTCACATACGAGAGGAGCAGTGCATCCGACCTAGTAGCACAAGCTAGTCAGGTCCAACTCACACCCACCCACACCCACTCATGTATTTATCCAACCTATTTTTAAAACTACACAACGTTTGAGCTTCTATGACGGTAATTGGGAGTTTGCTCCACTCATTCACAACTGTGGAGAAATTTTCTCCAGGAGGGGGGTATCAGCCCCCTTCAGCCCCTTTCAGCCCCTTTCAGCCCTGAGGGGCCCAGCCCTCTCAGAAGGGGCAAATATCTTGTTTACTGCTACAGCGAGTAATTGACCCCAGATGCAGTACCAGTATATGACGTGGTCAAGCGACCACTGCTCCTTGCACCAGTGTTGCAGAGTGTAGTTTAATAAGAGACAGTACATCTCTTACCTTAGCAGGACAATTAAGGAAAATCCTGCTCCCACTTTATTACCATAGTAAAGATAATGGACATTGTTGTCTATGCTTAAGACAGCAAGAATCAAACATTCTGCTTTGCTTCATCGAGGAAGTGGCAAGGAAGCAAAAGTAATAGGTCAGCTTTTCCTTTGTGTGGGGCGTTGTGGCGTCTTGAGATTACTTTTGACTCTACTGAGAGTGACACTGATGCCAGGATAACCAACAAAGAACGATCTGTGCGTTAGTGTGAACAAAGTGCCTCATAAAACACAATAAACACTTAAGAGAAGTGTGATCAGCTTCTTTAGTGATAAGATTGTGAACAATAAAGACAAATCTTGTGGAACATAGTGTACCAGTGTGCGTATTCCTAGACTATGGAAGACGTGGACATCCAAGGACACTTCAGCTTCTATCAAGTCACCGATACCTGTCGAAGGTGTGAAGAACACCATAGCTCACGCTACAAGAGCAAGGTAGGTTACGAATTTCTTGTAGTACGGGGGACTGCGCAGTTCTTGAGTCGCAAGGAGTTTGTAATCAATCTATAGTCGGCAGTAAGGGGCGGACCTTTGAGTCCACACAAGTAAGTTTGTCAGCCATCAGTGAATGAAATATGCTGACATAACACCCCCTAGGGGTAATTTATAATCTTACAAATTATTACTCATTTACAGCCCGTTGAGAGATGACTTCGACAGCTTCTCAAGACCTCGTCTGCAGGGGCGGCTGTGCAGGCGATGAGCTGGCTTTCTAAGTTAAGTACAAACTCTTTAAACTTAGCTGGTAATGCCATTTCTCAACAACAACTCTATTACCAAACCAGTGCTTTCCTATATCCTTCCTGAATCTGATTTTTTTTAATTTAAAGCCATTGCTGCGAGTCCTGTCCATGTTAGATATTTTTAGCACGCTATTTACATCCATTTTTTTTATTCCTGTTTTCCATTTATACACCTCGATCATATACCCCCTAATTCTACGCCTTTCTAGAGAGTGCAGATTCAGGGCCCTCAGTCTATCCTCATAGAGAAGTTTTCTAATACATGGGATCATCTTTGTCATCCTCCTTTGTACGTTCTCCAGTGCATTTACATCCATTCTGTAATACGGTGACCAAAACTGTGCAGCATAATCTAAATGAGGCCTAACCAAAAATATACAGAGTTGAAGAACAACCTGAGGACTTCTATTATTTATACTTCTTGCTATGTAGCCAAGGTTCTCTTAGCTTTATTGCGAACACTAATGCACTGTTGTCTTGGTTTTAGATTACTACTAACCAGAACTCCTATATCCTTTTCGCAATCCGTAATATTAAGATCTTCATTATTTAGTTTATATGTGGCATGGTTATTTTCCTGTCCAACATTTAGAACTTTGCATTTGTTTATATTAAACTGCATCTGCCACTTCTCCGACCATTGCATCAGTCTATTCAAATCATCCTGGAGTGCTCTAATGTCCTCATTAGAATGAATTGGCTGGCCTATTTTGGTGTCATCAGCAAATTTGCTTATGTCGCTATTTATTCCCTCATCTATGTCGTTTATGTAGATTGTGAACAACAAGGTGCCCAACACTGACCCCTGTGGAACACCGCTTGTGACGTGCTCCCATTCTGATTTCTTCCCATTTATGCAAACTCTCTGCTGCCTATACGTCAACCATGCCTCAACCCAGGAAAAAATTTCTCCTATTCCGTGTGCCTTAAGTTTCCTCAAAAGTCTCTGATGTGGAACTCTATCGAAAGCCTTACTGAAGTCCATATACACAATATCATATTCAATACCATGACCTACCTTCTCAAATACCTTAGTGAAGAAAGTCAGTAAATTCGTAAGACAGGAACGCCCCTTTATAAAACCGTGCTGAGATTCATTAATCGATTTATGCCCTTCGAGACGGCTACGAATTGCTTCGGTAATTATTGATTCCATAAATTTTCCCACTATGGAGGTAAGGCTTATTGGTCTATAGTTTGAAGCTAAGGACCTGTCACCTTCCTTGTAAATAGGTATTACATTCGCCATTTTCCACTTGTCAAGCACTATGCCAGTTTGTAGTAATATGTTGAAAAGATCGCGGGTTCTATCCCCGCCCGTGGTATGGTTTGGTTAGATTAGCCAAAGGTATGCTTAGTTCCTCTTTACATTCCTTTAACACCATTGCAAACAGTTCATCAGTACCTGGGGATTTGTTAGCTTTTAATTTCTCAATTTGTCTGAGGACCATGTCACTAGTTACCGCAATCGTGCATAGTTTATTATTGTCCTGTTCTACATAATCTATTATTTCTTGAATTTCGCTAGAATCATCCTGAGTAAAAACTGAGAGGAAGTAAGAATTGAAAATTTCACACATATCCTTATCACTGTCAGTGATCTGACCAGTGTTACTCTAAAGTGGGCCAATATTGTCCCTAATCTTACTTCTGTATAACTGAAAGAACCCTTTTGGGTTAGTCCTCGATTCCCTTACGACCTTAGTCTCATTATCCCCTTTTTGCTTTTCTTATTCCTTTTCTTATTTTTCTCCTTAATTGAATATATTGATTTCTTAACTGCCTTCCCCTCTTTTGATAGGCCTCTTTTGATAGGCCTATATTATTGTTCCATCGCGGATACTCAGCTGGTCACCGGATATTCAAATAGGCACTTGATATCCAGATTAACAGATATTCACAGATACGCCAAGAAAGCAAGAGACTGACTAAAATATTCTGGTTGTAATAAATCGCCAGGGAAGTGTGAAGTAATCAAGTTTGACCCCAGACCAAAGAGGGTAGCTCCAATATTTTGAATCAAGAGCACTTCTCTGGTGTAATGGAGAGTCCTTGGAGGTAGATGGTGTGGGGCAGTCCACCTTGCCTGTGCTCTCCGAGATGAATGCCGGGCTAGATGGCGAGGTGGGAGCAATGCAGGATACATAAGGGCCAAACAGATAGCTAGAAAAAATAAATAAATATGGGGCCCGCAACTGAATTAGTAAGCCCTATTTTTGCATGGGGGATTGAACCCGCAAGAGTCTCTCCCTACTTTACAGACGGGCTGGAGTTAGTAACCGCGGGTTCAATCCCGACCGGGGGTACAATGTTCTAGTTAACATGAGGTGAAAGATACAGGCCTATATAATTATGTAACAATAAAACTTTATGCCGAATGCCAGTAGATTTCATAATAAAATATGTGTAAGTTAGTGTTTATTTTTTGGTTGGGAACAAAATCAACAAAAACAAAACGGTAAGGAATATGGCAATTCCGTAGAATGATTCTGTGGAACCATCATTCCTCAATAATGTGTGTAAAAATCCTGACAATCCGTCCAGTAGTTATCGAAAAGTGTGTCTACAAACGTCAATAACTTATTCCTGAGTTATACATACATAAATTGTGTGTAAAACTCCACGGTCGCCGGGCGCCTAATCTAAGCCACTTACATACCAGCGAACACCTCGACAGCCAATAGGCTACTGCCATACTAGTACAGAGCGAAGTGCTGCTTAGTCCACTCAGAAGCTGCCAATTAGTATAGTTGGAAAGAAACAATCATAAAAAATCATAATTTTTGCAGTAAAAAAAGAAAAAAAAAAAAGAAACAGAATTGGCATCATGTCCTCTTGATGACAGCAGGAATAAAAAAAAAAACATTTTCAGAAAAAGATACTTAGAAATGTGATAGAAACAAGTTGACTGCATCAAAATGATGCCAGAATTATGCACTATTTTTCGGTAAGATAACATTATTTTCCAAAAATTTTCGGAAGGTGGTGATGGATGGAGACTTGGGATGTCAAGACAACACTAGAACATATATTTCTGTAGAAATGGCTCAAAGGAATAGGGCGATACCACAATTTTGGTCTATACCATACAGGTACCCAATTTTCGGTTGATACCGATACTTTTCGTATATTTTATTTTATTTTCCTATATTTCCTATATTTTATTTTAAGGAGGAATAACATCATGTAGAAGTGAGGAAGAGCCAGTTGTGAGTGTGGGGAAGTTCGTGAGGCAGTAGGTAGAACGAAAGGGGGTAAGGCAGCCGGGATTGATGGGATAAAGATAGAAATGTTAAAAGCAGGTGGGGATATAGTTTTGGAGTGGTTGGTGCAATTATTTAATAAATGTATGGAAGAGGGTAAGGTACCTAGGGATTGGCAGAGAGCATGCATAGTTCCTTTGTATAAAGGCAAAGGGGACAAAAGAGAGTGCAAAAATTATAGGGGGATAAGTCTGTTGAGTATACCTGGTAAAGTGTATGGTAGAGTTATTATTGAAAGAATTAAGAGTAAGACGGAGAATAGGATAGCAGATGAACAAGGAGGCTTTAGGAAAGGTAGGGGGTGTGTGGACCAGGTGTTTACAGTGAAACATATAAGTGAATAGTATTTAGATAAGGCTAAAGAGGTCTTTGTGGCATTTATGGATTTGGAAAAGGCGTATGACAGGGTGGATAGGGGGGGAATGTGGCAGATGTTGCAGATGTATGGTATAGGAGGTAAGTTGCTGAAAGCAGTGAAGAGTTTTTACGAGGATAGTGAGGCTCAAGTTAGAGTATGTAGGAAAGAGGGAAATTATTTCCCAGTAAAAGTAGGCCTTAGACAAGGATGTGTGATGTCACCGTGGTTGTTTAATATATTTATAGATGGGGTTGTAAGAGAAGTAAATGCGAGGGTCTTGGCAAGAGGCGTGGAGTTAAAAGATAAAGAATCACACATAAAGTGGGAGTTGTCACAGTTGCTCTTTGCTGATGACACTGTGCTCTTGGGAGATTCTGAAAAGAAGTTGCAGAGATTGGTGGATGAATTTGGTAGGGTGTGCAAAAGAAGAAAATTAAAAGTGAATAGAGGAAAGAGTAAGGTTATGAGGATAACAAAAAGATTAGGTGATGAAAGATTGGATATCAGATTGGAGGGAGAGAGTGTGGAGGAGGTGAATGTATTCAGATATTTGGAAGTGGACGTGTCAGCGGATGGGTCTATAAAAGATGAGGTGAATAATAGAATTGATGAGGGGAAAAGGGTGAGTGGTGCACTTAGGAGTCTGTGGAGACAGGGAACTTTGTCCTTGGAGGCAAAGAGGGGAATGTATGAGAGTATAGTTTTACCAATGGGTGTGAAGCATGGGTGATGAATGTTGCAGCGAGGAGAAGGCTGGAGGCAGTGGCGATGTCATGTCTGAGGGCAATGTGGGGTGTGAATATAATGCAGAGAATTCGTAGTTTGGAAGTTAGAAGGAGGTGCGGGATTACCAAAACTGTTGTCCAGAGGGCTGAGGAAGGGTTGTTGAGATGGTTTGGACATGTAGAGAGAATGGAGCGAAACAGAATGACTTCAAGAGTGTATCAGTCTGTAGTGGAAGGAAGGCGGGGTATGGGTCGGCCTAGGAAAGGTTGGAGGGAGGGGGTAAAGGAGGTTTTGTGTGCGAGGGGCTTGGACTTCCAGCAGGCATGCGTGAGCGTGTTTGATAGGAGTGAATGGAGACAAATGGTTTTTAATACTTGACGTGCTGTTGGAGTGTGAGCAAAGTAACATTTACGAAGGGGTTCAGGGAAACCGGCAGGCCGGACTCGAGTCCTGGAGATGGGAAGTACAGTGCCTGCACTCTGAAGGAGGGGGGTTAATGTTGCAGTTTGAACTGAAGTGTAAAGCACCCTTCTGGCAAGACAGTGATGGAGTGAATGATAGTGAAAGTTTTTCTTTTTCGGGCCACCCTGCCTTGGTGGGAATCGGCCAGTGTGATAATAATAAAATAATAACATATCTACCTATCTATCTATCTCTGTAAGTCTTGCCTCCTTCCTTTCGTTTGGACCCCTCGTTTAATATGGGTGTCATGTCCCATCTGTTCGTAGGCCTTGTGTCTCCCTTCAGCATGTTTATGTCCTCTTCTAGTGTCTGTATCTTGGCTTCTGCAGCTTCAGCTCATGACTCCCATTCTTCTCTGCTTCCATGCTCTTCTTCATTTTCGTGGTAAGCTCGGCTAGTTTGCATTCCCACTCTTCTTCCATCCTTTTCAATAACTCTTCTATTTATTCTTCATTCCCAGACTCATCTTCCTCCGGTCTCCTGAGTCTTCGACTCACTCTCTCCAGCCACATTTTGTAATGCGTGTGTGTGTGTGTGTGTGTGTTTGTACTCACCTAATTGTGGTTACAGGGGTCGAAACTCAGCTTCTGGCCCCGCCTCTTCACCGAGTGCTACTAGGTCCTCTCTCTCCCTGCTCCATGAGCTTTATCATACCTCATCTTAAAGCTATGTATGGTTCCTGCCTCCACTACTTCCCTTGCTAGGCTATTGCACTTCCTGACTACTCTATGACTGAAGAAATAATTCCTAACATCCCTTTGACTCATCTGGGTCTTTAACTTCTGATTGTGACCCCTTGTTTCTGTGTCTTCTCTATGCAACATCATTTCTCTGTCCACCTTGTCTATTCCATGCAGTATTTTGTATATCGCTATCATGTCTCCCCTAACCCTCCTATCCTCCACTGTCGTCAGGCCGATTTCCCTTTACCTTTCTCCATAGGACATTCCCCTTAGCTCTAGAACTAACCTTGTCGCAAACATTTGCACTTTCTCAAAGTTCTTGACGTGCTTGATCAAGTGTGGGTTCCAAACAGGTGCTGCATACTCCAGTATGGGCCTGATGTACACAGTGGACAGTTTCTTGAACGATTCCTTACTAAGGTATTGGAACGCTGTTCTCAGGTTTCCCAGGCGCCCATATGCTGCAGCAGTTATCTGGTAGATGTGTGCTTCCATAGACGTGCTCGGTGTTTTACTCACCCCAAGATCTTTCTCCTTGAGGGAGGTTTGCAGTCTTTGGCCACCTAGCCTATACTCCGCCTGCGGTCTTCTTTGCCCTTCCCCGATCTTCATGACTTTGCATTTGGTGAGGTTAAATTGGAGAAGCCAGTTGCTGAACCAGGTGTGCAGTCTGTCCAGGTCTTTTTGAAGTCCTGCCTGATCCTCATCAGATTTAATTCTCCTCATTAACTTCACATCATCTGCGAACAGGGAGACTTCTGAGTCTAATCCTTCCATCATTTCATTCACATATACCAAAAATAGCACTGGTCCTAGGACCAACCCCTGTGGAACCCCGCTCGTCACAGGTGCCCACTGTCATAACTCATTAGGTATCATGATTCGTTGTTGCCTCCCTGTCAAATAGTCTCTGATCCATTGCAGTGCCATTCTTGTTATACGCACCTGATCCTATAGCTTCTGCACTAATCTCTTGTGAGGAAATATGTCAAAGGCCTTCTTGCAGTCCAATAAGATGCAGTCAACCCATCCCTCTCTCTCTCTCTCGTGTCTTACTTCTGTTAATTTATCATAAAACTCCAGAAGGTTTGTCACATAGGATTTGCCTTCCATAAATCCGTGCTGGTTGGCGTTTATACTCTTTTTCCATTCTAGGTGCTCCACCGCTCTCCTCCTGATAACCTTCTCCATGACTTTGCATACGTCAATGACACTGGTCTATAGTTTAGTGCCTCTTTTCTGTCTCCTTTTTGAAAAATGGGGACTACATTTGCTATCTTCCATACCTCAGGTTGTTGCCCAGTTTCAAAGGATGTGTTGAAGATTGTGGTTAGTGGCACACACAGCATATCCGCTCCCTCTCTAAGGATCCATGGGGAGATGTTGTCCGGTCCCATTGCCTTTGAGGTATCACTGTCCCTCAGCAGCTTCTTCACCTCCTCCTCAGTTGCATGTATATCATCCAATACTTGTTGGTATATTTCTTGCTGGTGTCCCCCTCTGTTCTGTCCTCCCAGAGGCCTTCCTGCCCCCAGTGTATATACTTCCTTAAATCTCATGTTGAGCTCCTCATATACCACTTGATCGTTTCTTGTGAGTTCCCCACCTTCCTTCCTCAGCCTGATCACCTCGTATTTGACTGTTGTCTTCCTCACAAAGTGGCTATACAGCAGTTTCGAGTCAGACTTGACTTTCGATGCTTTGTTGTTTTCGTACTGTCGCTGGGCCTCCCTCCTTACCTGTGCATACTCGCTTCTGGATCTTTGACTAAACTCATTATTTTCCTGAGTCTTTTGCTTCCTCTACCTTTTTCATTCTCTGGTGCACGTCGTTTATGCCTCCCTACACCTTCGGGTAAACCAAGGACTCGCTTTTGGGTTCCCATTATCGTGTACTCACCTATTTGTACTCACCTATTTGTGGTTGCAGGGGTCGAGTGTTAGCTCCTGGCCCCGCCTCTTCACCGGTTGCTACTGGGCCCTCTCTCTCCCCGCTCCATGAGCTTTATCAAACCTCGTCTTAAAACTGTGTGTGGTTCCTGCCTCCACTACGTCATTTTCTAGGCTATTCCACTGCCTTACAACTCTATGACTGAAGAAATACTTCCTACTATCTCTCTGACTCATTTGTGTCTTCAACTTCCAATTGTGGCCTCTCGTTTCTGTGTCCCCTCCCTGGAACATCCTGTCTTTGTCCACCTTGTCTATTCCACGCAGTATTTTATATGTCGTTATCATGTCTCCCCTGACCCTCCTGTCCTCCAGTGTCGTCAGGCCGATTTCCCTTAATCTTTCTTCATAGGACATTCCCCTTATCTCTGAAACTAACCTTGTCGCAAACCTTTGTACTTTCTCTAGTTTCTTGACGTGCTTTATCAAGTGCGGGTTCCAAACAGGTGCTGCATACTCCAGTATGGGCCTGACATACACGGTGTACAGTGTCTTGAATGATTCCTTACTAAGGTATCGGAATGCTGTTCTCAGGTTTGCCAGGCGCCCATATGCTGCAGCAGTTATCTGATTGATGTGTGCTTCCGGAGACATGCTCGGTGTTATACTCACCCCAAGATCTTTCTCCTTGAGTGAGGTTTGCAGTCTTTGGCCACCTAGCCTATACTCTGTCTGTGGTCTTCTGTGCCCTTCCCCTATCTTCATGACTTTGCATTTGGCAGGATTAAATTCGAGAAGCCATTTGCTGGACCAGGTGTCCAGTCTGTCCAGGTCTCTTTGAAGTCCTGCCTGGTCCTCATCAGATTTAATTCTCCTCATTAACTTCACATCATCTGCAAACAGGGACACTTCTGAGTCTAACCCTTCCAACATGTTGTTCACATATACCAAAAATAGCACTGGTCCTAGGACCGACCCCTGTGGGACCCCGCTCGTCACAGGTGCCCACTGTGATACATCATTACGTACCATGACTCGTTGTTGCCTCCCTGTCAGGTATTCTCTGATCCATTGCAGTGCCCTTCCTGTTATATGTGCCTGATGCTCTAGCTTCTGCACTAATCTCTTGTGAGGAACTGTGTCAAAGGCCTTCTTGCAGTCCAAGAAGATGCAATCAACCCACCCCTCTCTCTCGTGTCTTACTTCTGTTATTTTATCATAAAACTCCAGAAGGTTTGTGACACAAGATTTGCCTTCCGTGAATCCGTGCTGGTTGGCATTTATACTCTTGTTCCGTTCCAGGTGCTCCACCACTCTCCTCCTGATAATCTTCTCCATAATTTTGCATACTATACACGTCAATGACACAGGTCTATAGTTTAGTGCCTCTTTTCTGTCTCCTTTTTTAAAAATGGGAACTACATTTGCCGTCTTCCATACCTCAGGTAGTTGCCCAGTTTCCAGGGACGTGTTGAAGATTGTGGTAAGTGGCACGCACAACATATCTGCTCCCTCTCTAAGGACCCACGGGAAGATGTTGTCCGGTCCCATTGCCTTTGAGGTATCGATGTCCCTTAGCAGTTTCTTCACCTCCTCCTCATCTGTATGTATGTCGTCCAACACTTGTTGGTGTATTCCTTGCTGGTGTCCCCATCTGGTCTGTCCCCCCAGAGTCCTTCCTGTCTCTACTGTAAATACTTCCTTAAATCTTGTGTTGAGCTCCTCACATACCTCTTGATCGTTTCCTGAGAGTTCTCCACCTTCTTTCCTCAGCCTTATCACCTGGTCCTTGACTGTTGTCTTCCTCCTAATGTGGCTATACAGCAGTTTCGGGTCAGATTTGACTTTCGATGCTATGTCGTTTTCATACTGTCGCTGGGCCTCCCTCCTTATCTGTGCATACTCGTTTCTGGCTCTTCTACTAATCTCCTTGTTTTCCTGGGTCCTATGCCTCCTGTACCTTTTCCATTCTCTGTTGCACTTAGTTTTTGCCTCCCTACACCTTCGGGTAAACCAAGGACTCGTTTTGGTCTTCCTATTATTTCTGTTTCCCTTGGGAACAAAACTTTCCTCTGCCTCCTTGCACTTTGTTGCCACATATTCCATCATCTCGTTTACTGATTTTCCTACCATTTCTCTGTCCCACTGAACCTCCTGCAGGAAGTTTCTCATACCTGTGTAGTCCCCCCTTTTATAGTTTGGCCTGTCCCCTTCAGTTCCTGTTACCTTCTCCACTTGTAACTCTACTATATAGTCAAAACTCAGAACCACGTGATCGCTAGCTCCAAGGGGCCTCTCGTAAGTGATGTCCTCAATGTCTGAACTGCTCAGGGTGAACACAAGATCCAGTCTTGCTGGTTCATCCTCCCCTCTCTCTCTGGTTGTGTCCCTGACATGTTGATGCATGAGGTTTTCAAGTACCACATCCATCATCTTGGCTCTCCATGTTTCGGGACCCCCATGTGGCTCCAGGTTTTCCCAGTCGATCTCCCTGTGGTTGAAATCGCCCATTACCAGGAACTTTGCTCTGCTCGAGTGAGCTCTTCTTGCCACCTCAGCCAGTGTGTCCACCATCACCCTGTTGTTTTCTTCGTACTCCTCTCTTGGCCTCCTGCAGTTCTGTGGTGGGTTATACATCACTCCAATGACTACTTTATGTTCTCCGGACTGAATTGTACCTACAATGTAGTCTCTTTCTCCAATCATGTCCATGCCTTCCATTTCCTCAAATCCCCATCGGTGTTTTATGAGCAGTGCAACCCCTCCTCCCCCTCTACTCCTTCTATCTTTCCTCAGGATCTGATATCCTGTTGGGAAGATTGTGTCTGTTATTGTCTCAGTGAGTTTTGTTTCTGTGACTGCTATGATGTCTGGGGATTTTTCACTGATTCTTTCGTTCCACTCCTCATGTTTATTCGTTATTCCATCCGCGTTTGTGTACCAAACCTTCAGTTTGTTTTCTATCATTGTGGTCATGCAAGAATATTGGGGTTGGGGGAGCGAGAGCCTTGGTGGGGGCCTATATGGGGCTGTGGTGTAGGTGGGGTTTGTGTTGATGGGGGTGGGGTCAGAATGCCCATAAGGGACAGCTGTTGGGGTGAGGTTTGTGATATGGGGGTTGGTGGCAGAGGGAACAGTGAGTGGGTTGTAGTATAGGTTGCTCAGTTGCGTTGGGAATGTCGCGGTTGGAGTCTTTTGGTGGGAGATTCTGTGGGGTGTGTTTGCCCTTCCTCCTGTGTCTGGGTCCTGCTCATTTTCGTCATCGCTTCTCATTCCTCCTTGCATCTCTGTACCCTCTCTTTCAGTGTAGTCCTTTCTTCTTGTGTTCTGTCGCGGTCGAGGTATACTCTCTGGTACCCCTCTTTGTCCCTCAGTCTTGCTTTCTCTTGCAGAATCCTGGTTCGAACTGATTCTTCCTTGAAAGTTACTCTGACAGGCCGTATCCTTCCACTCGCAAACCACCCAATTCTCTGAAAATTTGTCACCTGGGTCATATCGCCCTCCCCTATTGTTTTCATGATGCCTTCAATCATTTTTTTCTCCTCCTGTTTTATTTCTTCAAAGTTGTCCCCCTTGGCTTCTTGGAGCCCGTACACAAAAACTGACCTCGCCCTTTCCTCCTCCCACTGAGTCTCCATCTGCTTCCTCTGAGGCATTTTATATCCTTCCATTGACATGTTCTTGCCTTCAGTCCCTGTCATATCTGAAACTTCTATTCTCAGTGAACTGTCATTCCTGACCAGCTGTCCCTTGCTACTGCAGTTGGCTGTTAGAATCTCTGCATATAGCATACCTTCATTGTCTTCGGACCTGTCGTTTGATCTTAGTGTGCTCGTCGTCTTTTCCCTGGCCCCACGTGGGTCTGATAGGGCCTTCGTGTACGGCATGTCTCCGTTGTTGCTTACCATCCCCTTGTCTGCGCCTGACTTTGAATTTCCTGATGTCACATCTGAGTTGTCATTTGTCTCTCTAATCTGTTTCAGGCTTTGCAGTTTCTCTTCTAAGCACTGTATCCTAGCTTCTGCTGCTAAGACCTGTACTTCCCACTTCCTGCACTCTTCAGCTATCCGCTCCTCCATTTTCTTACCAAGCTCTACTATCTTCCTTCCCCACTCTTCCTCCCTTTTTTGGAGCTCTAACTCCCAGTCTTTCCTCCATGGTTCGTCTACCAGATCTCTGGTTTTCCGTCCTCTAAGGCCACCCATTTTTTTTTTTTTTTTGTGTGTGTGTGTGCGTGTGTGTGTGTGTGTGTGTGTGTGTGTGTGTGTGTGTGTGTGTGTGTGTGTGTGTGTGTGTGTCTGTGTCTGTGTCTGTGTGTCTGTGTCTGCGTGTCTGTGTGTGTGTGTGTGTGTGTACTCACCTATTTGTACTCACCTATTTGTGGTTGCAGGGGTCGATTCATAGCTCCTGGCCCCTCCTCTTCACTGATTGCTACTAGGTCCTCTCTCTCCCTGCTCCATGAGCTTTATCATACCTCGCCTTAAAACTATGTATGGTTCCCGCCTCCACTACTTCACTTTCTAGCCTATTCCACGGCCTGACTGCTCTATGACTGAAGAAATACTTCCTAACATCCTTTTGATTCATCTGAGTCTACAACTTCCAATTGTGACCTTTTGTTTCTGTGTCCCATCTCTGGAACATCCCGTCTTTGTCCACCTTGTCTATTCTGCACAGTATTTTATATGTCGTTATCATGTCTCCCCTGACCCTCCTGTCCTTAAGTGTCGTCAGGCCGATTTCCCTCAATCTTTCTTCGTAGGACAATCCCCTTAGCTCTGGGACTAGTCTTGTTGCAAACCTTTGCACTTTCTCTAATTTGTTGACGTGCTTGACTAGGTGTGGATTCCAAACTGGTGCTGCATGCTCTAGTATGGGCCTGACGTAAATGGTATACAGAGTCTTGAACGATTCCTTACTGAGGTATCGGAACGCTATCCGTAGGTTTGCCAGACGCCCGTATGCTGCAGCAGTTATCTGATTGATGTGCGCCTCAGGAGATATGCTCGGTGTTATACTCACCCCCAGATCTTTTTCCTTGAGTGAGGTTTGCAGTCTTTGTCCATCTAGACTATATTGTGTCTGTGATCTTCTTTGCCCTTCCCCAATCTTCATGACTTTGCATTTGGCAGGGTTAAACTCAAGGAGCCAGTTGCTGGACTAGGCTTGTAGCCTGTCCAGGTCTCTTTGTAGTCTTGCGTGATCCTCGTCCGATTTGATTCTTCTCATTAACTTCACATCATCTGCAAACAAGGACACTTCTGAGTCTATCCCTTCCGTTATGTCATTCACATATACCAGAAACAGCACAGGTCCTAGGACCGACCCCTGTGGAACCCCACTTGTCACAGGCGCCCACTCTGATACCTCGTCACATACCATGACTCGTTGTTGCCTCCCTGTCAGGTATTCTCTGATCCGTTGCAGTGCCTTTCCTATTATGTGTGCCTGATCCTCTAGCTTTTACAGTAATCTCTTGTGAGGAACTGTGTCGAAGGCCTTCTTGCAGTCCAAAAAAATGCAGTCGATCCACCCCTCTCTCTCTTGTCTTACTTCTGTCACCTTGTCATAAAACTCCAGTAGGTTCGTGACACAGGATTTTTCTTCCCTGAAACCGTGCTGGTTGTCAATTATACACTTGTTTCTTTCCAGGTGCTCCACCACTCTCCTCCTGATGATCTTCTCCATGACTTTGCATACTATACACGTTAGTGATACAGGTCTGTAGTTTAGTGCCTCATGTCTGTCTCCCTTTTTAAAAAAATGGGACTACATTTGCCATCTTCCATGCCTCAGGGAGTTGCCCAGTTTTAATGGATGTGTTGAAGATCTTTGTTAATGGCACACACAGCATCTCTGCTCCCTCTCTAAGGACCCACGGAGAGATGTTGTCTGGTCCCACCGCCTTTGAGGTGTCAAGTTCACATAGCAGCTTCTTCACCTCCTCCTTGGTTATGTGTACCTCATCCAGCACTTGTTGGTGTACCCCTCTGTTCTGATTTCCTGGAGTCCTACTGATTTCCACTGTAAATCCATCTTTAAAGCTTGTGTTGAGCTCCTCACATACCTCTCGGTCGTTTCTTGTGAACTCCCCATCACCCTTCCTCAGTCTGATTACCTGGTCCTTGACTGTTGTTTTCCTCCTGATGTGAGTATACAACAGCTTCGGGTCAGACTTGGCTTTCGATGCTATGTCATTTTCATATTGTCGCTGAGCCTCCCTTCTTATCTGTGCATATTCGTTTCTGGCTCTTTGGCTAATCTCTTTATTTTCCTGAGTTCTCTGTCTTCTGTACCTTTTCCATTCTCTAGTACACCTAGTTTTTGCCTCCATACACCTTTGGGTGAACCAAGGACTCGTTCTGTTCCTTCCATTATTTATGTTTCCCTTGGGAACAAACCTCTCCTCTGCCTCCTTGCATTTTGTTGCCACATAGTCCATCATTTCTTGTACTGGTTTTCCTGTCAGTTTCCTCTCCCACTGAATGTCTTGCAGGAAGTTCCTCATGCCTGAGTAGTTCCCCCTTTTGTAGTTTGGTTTTTCCCATCCTATTCCTGCTACTCTGTCCACTTGAAGCTCAACTATGTAGTCAAAGCACAGCACCACATGATCACTAGCTCCCAGGGGCCTTTCATACATGATATCCTCGATGTCCGAGCTACTCAAGGCGAATACAAGGTCCAGTCTTGCTGGATCATCCTCACCTCTCTGTCTGGTAGTGTCTCTAACATGTTGATGCATGAGGTTTTCCAATACCACATCCATCATCTTGGCTCTCCATGTTTCGGGACCCCCATTGAGCTCCAGGTTTTCCCAGTCAATCTCCTTGTGATTGAAACCACCCATAACTAGTAACTTTGCTCTCCCCATGTGTGCTCTTCTGGCCACCTCGGCTAGTGTGTCGACCATTGCTCTCATCGTATTCTTCTCTTGGCCTCCTGCAGTTCTGTGGTGGGTTGTACATTACTGCAATTATCACCTTATGTCCCTCAGACTGGATTGTTCCTACTAAGTAGTCCCTTTCGCCCGTGCCATCCATTTCTTCCATTTTTTCAAAACCCTACTGGTTTTTAATGAGCAGTGCAACTCCTTCTCCCCCTCTCCTCCCTCTGTCCTTCCTGAGGATTTGATATGCAGATGGGAAGATTGCAATTGTTATTATGCTGGTGAGTTTTGTTTCTGTGAGTGCTCTTATGTCTGGGGATGTCTCCTTGATTCTTTCATGCCACTCCTCACACTTATTTGTTATTCCATCTGCATCTGTATACCAGACCTTCAACTTCTTTTCTAAGACTGTGGTCTGGGAGGTATATTGGGGTTGAGGGAGTGGGAGACCTGATGAGGAACTATGGGTGGTTGCTGTGGGGGTGGAGTTTGTAATGCAGTGGGTGGGGGCATTGGATATAGCATGGGTGTTTTGGTTTCGAATGTTTGGTTGCACTGGGGTTGACCTGGTTGGGGGGCTTCTATAGGAAGTTGTGAGCGAGGCTGTATATGTGTGTGTGTGTGTGTGTGTTTGTGTGTGTGTGTGTGTGTGTGTGTGTGTGTGTGTGTGTGTGTGTGTGTGTGTGTGTGTGTGTGTGTGTGTGTGTGTGTGTGTGTGTGTGTGTATGTTTGTGTACTCACCTATTTGTACTCACCTATTTGTGTTGCAGGGGTCGAGTCCTAGCTCCTGGCCCCGCCTCTTCACCGGTTGCTACTAGGCCCTCTCTCTCCCCGCTCCATGAGCTTTATCAAACCTCGTCTTAAAACTGTGTATGGTTCCTGCCTCCACTACGTCATTTTCTAGGCTATTCCACTGCCTTACAACTCTATGACTGAAGAAATACTTCCTACTATCTCTCTGACTCATTTGTGTCTTCAACTTCCAATTGTGGCCTCTTGTTTCTGTGTCCCCTCCCTGGAACATCCTGTCTTTGTCCACCTTGTCTATTCCACGCAGTATTTTATATGTCGTTATCATGTCTCCCCTGACCCTCCTGTCCTCCAGTGTCGTCAGGCCGATTTCCCTTAATCTTTCTTCATAGGACATTCCCCTTAGCTCTGGAACTAACCTTGTTGCAAACCTTTGTACTTTCTCTAGTTTCTTGACGTGCTTTATCAAGTGCGGGTTCCAAACAGGTGCTGCATACTCCAGTATGGGCCTGACATACACGGTGTACAGTGTCTTGAATGATTCCTTACTAAGGTATCGGAATGCTGTTCTCAGGTTTGCCAGGCGCCCATATGCTGCAGCAGTTATCTGATTGATGTGTGCTTCCGGAGACATGCTCGGTGTTATACTCACCCCAAGATCTTTCTCCTTGAGTGAGGTTTGCAGTCTTTGGCCACCTAGCCTATACTCTGTCTGTGGTCTTCTGTGCCCTTCCCCTATCTTCATGACTTTGCATTTGGCAGGATTAAATTCGAGAAGCCATTTGCTGGACCAGGTGTCCAGTCTGTCCAGGTCTCTTTGAAGTCCTGCCTGGTCCTCATCAGATTTAATTCTCCTCATTAACTTCACATCATCTGCAAACAGGGACACTTCTGAGTCTAACCCTTCCATCATGTCGTTCACATATACCAAAAATAGCACTGGTCCTAGGACCGACCCCTGTGGGACCCCGCTCATCACAGGTGCCCACTGTGATACATCATTACGTACCATGACTCGTTGTTGCCTCCCGGTCAGGTATTCTCTGATCTATTGCAGTGCCCTTCCTGTTATATGCGCCTGATGCTCTAGCGTCTGCACTAATCTCTTGTGAGGAACTGTGTCAAAGGCCTTCTTGCAGTCCAAGAAGATGCAATCAACCCACCCCTCTCTCTCTTGTCTTACTTCTGTTATTTTATCATAAAACTCCAGAAGGTTTGTGACACAGGATTTGCCTTCCTTGAATCCGTGCTGGTTGGCATTTATACTCCTGTTCCGTTCCAGGTGCTCCACCACTCTCCTCCTGATAATCTTCTCCATAATTTTGCATAAAATACACGTCAATGACACAGGTCTATAGTTTAGTGCCTCTTTTCTGTCTCCTTTTTTAAAAATGGGAACTACATTTGCCGTCTTCCATACCTCAGGTAGTTGCCCAGTTTCCAGGGATGTGTTGAAGATTGTGGTATGTGGCACGCACAACATATCTGCTCCCTCTCTAAGGACCCACGGGGAGATGTTGTCCGATCCCATTGCCTTTGAGGTATCGATGTCCCTTAGCAGTTTCTTCACCTCCTCCTCATCTGTATGTATGTCGTCCAACACTTGTTGGTGTATTCCTTGCTGGTGTCCCCATCTGGTCTGTTCCCCCAGAGTCCTTCCTGTCTCTACTGTAAATACTTCCTTAAATCTCGTGTTGAGCTCCTCGCATACCTCTTGATCGTTTCTTGTGAGTTCTCCACCTTCTTTCCTCAGCCTTATCACCTGGTCCTTGACTGTTGTCTTCCTCCTAATGTTTGTGTGTGTGTGTGTGTGTGTGTGTGTGTGTGTGTGTGTGTGTGTGTGTGTGTGCGTGTGCGTGTGTGCGTGTGTGCGTGTGTGTGTGCGTGTGCGTGTGCGTGTGTGTGTGTGCGTGTGTGTGTGTGTGTGTGTATGTGTGTGTGTGTGTGTGTGTGTGTGTGTGTGTGTGTGTGTGTGTGTGTGTGTGTGTGTGTGTGTGTGTACTCACCTAATTGTTCTCACCTAATTGTGGTTGCAGGGGTCGAGACTCAGCTCCTGGCCCCGCCTCTTCACTGAATGCTACTAGTTCCTCTCTCTCTCTCTCTCTCTCTCTCTCTCTCTCTCTCTCTGCTTCCTGAGCTTTGTCATACCTCGTCTTAAAGCTATGTATGAATCCTGCCTCCACTACGTCACTTGCTAGGCTATTCCACTTCCTGACGACTCTATGACTGAAGAAATACTTCCTCACATCCCTGTGACTCGTCTGAGTCTTCAGCTTCCAATTGTGACCCCTTGTTTCTGCGTCCCCTCTCTGGAACATCCTGTCTCTGTCCACCTTATCTGTTCCCCGTAGTATCTTGTATGTCATTAACATGTCTCCCCTGATCCTTCTGTCCTCCAGTGTGGTCAGTCCGATTTTCTTCAACCTTTCATCATAGGACATTCCCTTGAGCTCTGGAACTAGCTTTGTTGTTAACCTTTGTACTTTCTGTGACTTCTTGACGTGCTTGACCAGGTGTGGGTTCCAAACTGGTGCTGCATACTCCAGTATGGGCCTAACGTACACAGTGGACAGTGTCTTGAACTATTCCTTGTTAAGGTATTGGAACGCTATTCTCAGGTTTGCCAGGCGCCCATATGCTGCAGCAGTTATTTGGTTGATGTGTGCCTCTGGAGACGTGCTCGGTGTTATGGTCACCCAAAGATCTTTCTCCTTGAGTGAGGTTTGTAGTCTGTGTCCACCTAGCCTATACTCTGTCTACGGTCTTCTTTGCCCTTCCCAAATCTTTATGACTTTGCATTTGGCAGGGTTGAATTCGAGAAGCCAGTTTCTGAACCATGTATCCAGTCTGTCCTGGTCTCTTTAAGTCCTGCCTGATCCTCATCCGATTTAATTCTTCTCATCACCTTCACATCACCTGCGACTAGGGACACTTCAGAGTCTATCCCTTCCATCATGTCATTCACATATATAAAAATAGCACTGGTCCTAGAACTGACCCCTGAGGACCCTGCTCGTCACAGGTGCCCACTGTGATACTTCACGTACCATGACTCGTTGTTGCCTCCCTGTCAGGTATTCTCTGATCCATTTCAGTGCCCTCCTGTTATATGCGCCTGATCCTCCTGCTTCTGCACTAATCTCTTGTGGGGAACTGTGCCAAAGGCCTTCCTGCACTCCAGGAAAATGCAATCCACCCACCCCTCTCTCGTCTCTTACTTCTGTTACCTTATCATAAAACTCCAAACGGTTATTGACACAGGATTTGCCTTCCATGAATCCATGCTGGTTGACATTTATAATCTTGTTCCATTGCAGGTGTTCCACCACTCTCCTTCTGATAATCTCTATGACTTTGCATACTATACATGTCAGAGACACTGGTCTGTAGTTTAGTGCCTCGTTTCTGTCTTCTTCTTTTTAAAAATGGGGGCTACATTTGCCGTCTTCCATATCTCAGGTAGTTGCCCAGTTTCAAGGGATGTATTGGAGGTTGTGGTTAGGGGCATGCGCAGCATCTCTCCTCCTTCTCTAAGGACCCATGGGGAGATGTTGTCTGGTCCCATCGCCTTTGAGGTAGCAAGGTCACTTACCAGCTTCTGCACCTCCTCCGTTGTTCGTATGTCACCCAACACTTGTTGGAATATTCCCTGTTGATGTTCCCCTCTGTGCTGTCTTCCCAGAGCCCTTCCTGTCTCTACTGTAAAAACTTCATTAAATCTTCTGTTTAGCTCCTCACATACCTCCTGACTGTTTCTTGTGAGTTCCCCACCTTCTGTCCTCAGCCTGATCACCTGATCTTTGACTGTTGTCTTTCTTCTGATGTGGCTATACAACAGTTTCAGGTCAGACTTGACTTTCGATGGGCCTCCCTCCTTACCTGTGCATACTCCTTTTTGGCTCTGCGACTAATCTCCCTATTTTCAGGTGTTCTATGCCTTCTGTACTTTTTCCATTCTCTATTGCACTTAGGTTTTGCCTCCTTACACCGTCAGGTAAACTAGGGGCTCCTTCTGGTCTTCCCATTATTTCTGTTGCCTTTGGCAATAAACCTTTCCTCTGCCTCCTTGCATTTTGTTGTTACGTATTCCATCATTTCGTTTACTGATTTTCCTACCAGTTCTCTGTCCCACTGAACCTCCTGAAGGAAGTTCCTCAAACCTATGTAGTCCCCTCTTTTATAGTCTGGTTTTTCCCATTCAACTCCGGTTACCCTCTCCACTTGTAACTTTCCTATGTATTCAAAGCACAGAACCACGTGGTCACTAGCTCCTAGGGGACTCTCATATGTGATGTTCTCATTGTCTGAACTGCCCAGGGTGAAGACAAGGTCCAGTCTTGCTGGTTCATCCTCCCCTCTCACTCTGGTAGTGTTCTTTACATGTTGATGCATGAGGTTTTCCAGTACCGCACCCATCATCTTGGCTCTCCATGTTTCGGGACCTCTGCGTGGCTCCAGGTTTTCCCAGTCAATCTTCCTGTGGTTGAAATCGCCCATAACCAGCAACTTTGCTCTGCTCGAGTGAGCTCTTCTTGCCACCTCAGCAAGTGTGTCCACCATTGCTCTGTTGCTCTCTTCATATTCCTCTCTTGGCCTCCTGCAGTTCTGTGGCGGATTACACATCACTGCAATGACTACCTTGAGCTCTCCAGACTGAAGTGTACCGATTATGTAGTCCCTTTCTCCAATCTCATCTATGCCTCACATTTTCTCGAATTTCCATCGTTTTTTACGAGCAGTGCAACCTCTCCTTCCCCTCTGCCCCTTCTGTCTTTCCTCATGATCTGATATCTTGGTGGGAAGATTGCATCTGTTACTGTCTCAGTGAGTTTCGTTTCTATAACTACTATGATGTCTGGGGAATTCTCATTGATTTTTTCTTGCCACTCCTCATACTTATTCGTTAATCCTCTGCAATTTTGTACCAAACCTTCAACTTCTGTTCTAAAATTGAAACTGTGGTCCTGGGGGCATATTGGGGTTGGGAGAGCAGAAGCCCTGGCAGGGGCCTATGAGGGGTTGCGGTGGGGGTGGGGCAGAGTTCCCATAGGGGGATGCTGTTCGTGGTGTGGGGGCTTGGACAGATGGATCGCTTTGTGAGTGTTGGTTTAGATTGTTCAGTTGCCTTGGGGGTGTTGTGGTTGGAGTCCTTCTCGAGTGTTTCTGGGGGGTGTGCTTGCCCTTCCACCTGTGCCTGGGTTATTCTGCTTTTCTTTATCATTTCCTCCCATTCCTCCTTTCGTTTTTACACTCTTTCTTTCAGTATCGTCCTTTCCTCCTGTGTTCTGTCTCGATCGAGGTAGACACTCTGGAACTCCAGTTTGTCCCTCAGTCATGCTTTCTCCTGCAGAATCATGGTTTGAGTTGATTCTGCCTTGAAAATTACTTTGAGAGGCCATTTCCTTCTCTTTGTGAACCACCCAATTCTCCGAAAATTTGCCACCTGTGTCATGTTGCCCTCACCTATCACCTTCATGATACCTTCAATCACTTTTTTCTCCTCCTGTTGTCTTTCATCATAGGTTTCCCCTTCGGCTTCCTGGAGCCCGTAGACAAAAACTGGTCTCTCCCTTTCTTCCTCCTACTGTGTCTCCCATTGCGTCCTCTGAGGTGTTTTAGTTCCTTCCCTTGGAGCGGTCCTTCCTTCAATCCCTTCCCTAGCTGTGGTCCCTATGCTCATTGGTTTGTCTTTCCTGCTCACCTGTCCCTGGCCCCTTAAGGAGTCTGGTAGAGTCCATGCATATGTCCTAGTTCCTTCATTGTCTTCTGCCCTCTCATTTGGTCCTAGTTTGCTTCCAGTCTTTGTCTTGGACCTGTGTGGGTTTGACAGGATCTTTGCATACAGTACAGCTTCCTTGCTCCCTCCAGTCTCTTTGTCTGTGACTGATGAAGATATTCCTGATGCTATGTCTGTATTATTTTTTTTCTCTAGTCTGTTTCAGATTTCTCAGCTCCTCTTCTAAGCTCTGTATCTTGGCTTCTGCTACTGTGGCATGTTCCTCTCAATATCTGCTTTCTGCAGCTAACCTCTCCTCCATCTTCCTTCCAAGCTCATCTAGCTTCCTTCTCCAGTCTTTCTCCCTTTTTTAGAGCTCTGCCTCCCAATCCTCCCTCCCAGATTCGTCTGTCAGACCCTTGCCTCTCGTCCTTGCTTTTGATTGCCCCATTGCACCACAGAACGAGGGGGAGGGATGGTTAAGGGGAGGGGGATAGACGGTTAGAGAGAGGGGCATAGATGGTTAGGGGGAGGGGAATAGATGGTTAGGGGGAGGGTGAGAGATGGTTAGGGGGAGAAATGGCAAGTATGTGTGTGTATGTGGCAAGTATGTATTTGTGTATGTGTGTGTGTGTGTGGGAGAGAGAGAGGGAGAGATGGGATTGAAGGTGAATGGGAGGAGGGGGAAGGGAGAGGGAAGGAGGGGATAGAGTGACCTCTTGAAACAGGGGTTGTGTGAGTGTGTCTGTGTGTGTGTACTCACCTAATTGTAGTTGCAGGGGTCAAGACTCAGCTCCTGGCCCTGCCTCTTCACCGACCACTATTAGGTCCTCTCTCCCCCTGCTCCATGAGCTTTATCATACCTCGTCTTAGAACTATGCATAGTTCCTGCCTCCACTACATCGCTTGCCAGACTATTCCACTTCCTAACTACTCTATGACTGAAGAAATACTTCCTAACATCCCTTTGATTCATCTGAGTCTTCAGCTTCCAATTTTGACCCTTGTTTCTATGTCCCCTCTCTGGAACATCCTGTCTCTGTCCACCTTGTCTATTCCACGCAGTATTTTGTATGTCGTTATCATGTCTCCCATGACCCTTCTGTTCTCCAGTGTTGTCAGACCGATTTCCCTTAACCTTTTTTCATAGGACATTCCCCTTAGTTCTGGAACTAGCCTTGTTGCAAACCTTTGCACTTTCTCTAATTTCTTGACGTGTTTGACCAGATATGGGTTCCAAACTGGTGCTGCATTCTCCAGTATGGGCCTGACATGCTCAGTGTATAAAGTCTTGAACGATTCCTTACTGAGGTACCAGAACGCTATTCTCAGGTTTGCCATGCGCCCATATGCCGCAGCAGTTATCTGGTTAATTTGTGCTTCTGGCGATGTACTCGGTATTATACTCACTCCTAGGTCTTTCTCCTTGAATGAGGTTTGCAGCCTTTGGCCTCTGTCTGCTGTCTTCTTTGCCCTCCTCTGATCTTCATGACTTTGCATTTGGCGGTGTTAAATTCTAGGAGCCAGTTTCTGGACCACACATCTAGCCTATCCAGGTCTCTTTGTAGATCTGTCTGGTCCGCGTCTGATTTAATTCTCCTCATTAACTTCACGTCATCTGCAAACAGGGACACTTCTGAGTCTATCCCTTCCATCATGTCGTTCACATATACCAAGAATAGCACTGGTCCCAGGACTCACCCCTGTGGGACCCCGCTCGTCACTGGTGCCCACTGTAATACCTCATCACAAACCATGACTCGCTGTTGCCTCCCTGTTAGGTATTCTCTGACCCATTGCAGTGCTCTTCCTGTTATACATGCCTGTTCCTCTAGCTTCTGTACTAATCTCTTGTGAGGAACTGTCTCGAAGGCCTTCTTGCAGTTCAAGAAAATGCAATTAACCCACCCCTCCCTCTTATTTCTTACTTCAGTTACCTTGTCATAAAACTCTAGTAGGTTTGTGATACAGGATTTGCCTTCCATGAATTCGTGCTGGTTGTCGTTTTTAATCTTGTTCCACTCCAGGTGCTCCACCACTCTCCTCCTGATAATCTTTTCCAAGACTTTGCATACTATACATGTCAGTGACACAGGTCTATAATTTAGTTCTTCATTTCTGTCTCCCTTCTTAAAGTTGGGGACTACATTTGCCTTCTTCCATACTTCAGGTAGTTGCCCAGTTTCAAGGGAAGTGTTGAAGATTTTGGTTAGTGGCACACATAGTGTCCCTGCTCCCTCTCTAAGGACCCATGGAGAGATGTTGTCCGGTTCCACCGCCTTTGAGGTATCAAGGTCATTTAGGAGCTTCTCCACCTCCTCAGTTGTGTGTAATTCATCCAACACTTGTTGGTATATTCCTTGTTGTTGTACCCCACTGTTTTGTCTTCCCATTGTCCCTTCAGCCTCCACTGTAAATACTTACTGAAATCTCATGTTGAGCTCCTCACGTACCTCCTGGTCGTTTCTTGTGAGCTCCCCACCTTCCTTCCTCAGCCTGATTACCTGGTCCTTGACTGTTGTCTTCCTCCTGATGTGGCAGTAGAGTAGTTTCGGATCAGACTTGACTTCGATGCTATGTCATTTTCATTCTGCTGCTGCGCCGCCCTCCTTATCTGTGCATACTCATTTCTGGCTCGTAGACTAATCTCTTTATTCTCCTGAGTCCTTTGCCTTCTGTACTTTGTCCATTCTCTAGAGCACTTAGTTTTTGCCTCCCTGCACCTTCGGGTAAACCAAGGGCTTACCGAAGGTGCTTGGAGGCAAAAAATAAGTGCTCTAGAGAATGGAAAAAATACAGAAGGCAAAGGACTCAGGAGAATAAAGAGATTAGTCAAAGAGCCAGAAACGAGGTTAGGTTAGGTGTGTGTGTGTATGTGTGTGTGTGTGCGTGTGTGTGTACTCACCTATTTGTACTCACCTATTTGTGGTTGCAGGGGTCGAGTCTTAGCTCCTGGCCCCGCCTCTTCACCGGTTGCTACTGGGCCCTCTCTCTCCCCGCTCCATGAGCTTTATCAAACCTCGTCTTAAAACTGTGTATGGTTCCTGCCTCCACTACGTCATTTTCTAGGCTATTCCACTGCCTTACAACTCTATGACTGAAGAAATACTTCCTAATATCTCTCTGACTCATTTGTGTCTTCAACTTCCAATTGTGGCCTCTTGTTTCTGTGTCCCCTCCCTGGAACATCCTGTCTTTGTCCACCTTGTCTATTCCACACAGTATTTTATATGTCGTTATCATGTCTACCCTGACCCTCCTGTCCTCCAGTGTCGTCAGGCCGATTTCCCTTAATCTTTCTTCATAGGATATTCCCCTTAGCTCTGGAACTAACCTTGTGGCAAACCTTTGTACTTTCTCTAGTTTCTTGACGTGCTTTATCAAGTGCGGGTTCCAAACAGGTGCTGCATACTCCAGTATGGACTGACATACACGGTGTACAGTGTCTTGAACGATTCCTTACTAAGGTATCGGAATGCTGTTCTCAGGTTTGCCAGGCGCCCATATGCTGCAGCAGTTATCTGATTGATGTGTGCTTCCGGAGACATGCTCGGTGTTATACTCACCCCAAGATCTTTCTCCTTGAGTGAGGTTTGCAGTCTTTGGCCACCTAGCCTATACTCTGTCTGTGGTCTTCTGTGCCCTTCCCCTATCTTCATGACTTTACATTTGGCAGGATTAAATTCGAGAAGCCATTTGCTGGTCCAGGTGTCCAGTCTGTCCAGGTCTCTTTGAAGTCCTGCCTGGTCCTCATCAGATTTAATTCTCCTCATTAACTTCACATCATCTGCAAACAGGGACACTTCTGAGTCTAACCCTTCCATCATGTCGTTCACATATACCAAAAATAGCACTGGTCCTAGGACCGAGCCCTGTGGGACCCCGCTCGTCACAGGTGCCCACTGTGATACATCATTACGTACCATGACTCGTTGTAGCCTCCCTGTCAGGTATTCTCTGATCCATTGCAGTGCCCTTCCTGTTATAGGCGCCTGATGCTCTAGCTTCTGCACTAATCTCTTGTGAGGAACTGTGTCAAAGGCCTTCTTGCAGTCCAAGAAGATGCAATCAACCCACCCCTCTCTCTCGTGTCTTACTTCTGTTATTTTATCATAAAACTCCAGAAGGTTTGTGACACAGGATTTGCCTTCCGTGAATCCGTGCTGGTTGGCATTTATACTCTTGTTCCGTTCCAGGTGCTCCACCACTCTCCTCCTGATAATCTTCTCCATAATTCTCCATAATTTTGTGTGTGTGTGTGTGTGTGTGTGTGTGTGTGTGTGTGTGTGTGTGTGTGTGTGTGTGTGTGTGTGTGTGTGTGTGTGTGTGTGTGTGTGTGTGTGTGTGTGTGTGTGTGTGTGTGTGTGTGTGTGTGTGTGTGTGTGTGTGTGTGTGTGTGTGTGTGTGTGTGTGTGTGTGTGTGTTCGTGTGTGTATTCCTGAGTTGGGTTGGGGGAGTTGCCCAGAGGAAGATGGTTAGGGGGAGGAGGAGAGATGGTTAGGGGGAGGGGGATAGATGGTTAGGGGGAAGGGGAGAGATGGTTAGGGGTAGGGGGATAGATGGTTAGGCAGAGGGGGATAGATGGTTACGGGGAGAGGGATAGATGGTTAGGGGGAGAGGGAGAGATGGTTAGGGGAGAGGAATAGATGATTAGGGGGAAGGGGAGAGATGGTTAGGCAGAGGGGGATAGATGGTTAGGGTGAGAGGGATAGATGGTTAGTGGGAGGGGGAGAGACGGTTAGGAGGAGGAGAGATGGTTAGGGGGGAGAGGGGGGGGAGAGAAGGTTAGGGGGAGGGGGAGAGATGGTTAGGAGGAGGAGAGATGGTTAGGGGGAGGGGGGGGGAGAGAAGGTTAGGGGGAGGGGGAGAGATGGTTAGCGGAGGGGGAGAGATGGTTAGGGGTAGGGGGAGAGATAGTTAGGGGGAGAGGGAGAGATGGTTAGGGGGAAGGGGAGAGATGGTTAGGGGGAGAGGGAGAGAAGGTTAGGGAGAGGGGGAGAGATGGATAGGGGGAGGGGAGAGATGATTAGGGGGAGGGGGAGAGATGGTTAGGGGCAGGGGGAGAGATGGTTAGGGGGAAGGGGAGAGATGGTTAGGGGGAGAGGGAGAGATGGTTAGGGGGAGGGGAGAGATGGTTAGGGAGAGGAGGAGAGATGGTTAGGGGGAGAGGGAGAGATGGTTAGGGGGAGGGGGAGGGGGAGAGATGGTTAGGTGGAGGAGGAGAGATGGTTTGGGGGAGGGGGAGAGATGGTTAGGGGGAGGGGGAGAGATGATTAGGTGGAGGAGGAGAGATGGTTATGGGGAGAGGGAGAGATGGTTAGGGGGAGAGGGAGAGATGGTTAGGGGAGAGGAATAGATGATTAGGGGGAGGGGGAGAGATGGTTAGGCAGAGGGGGATAGATGGTTAGGGGGAGAGGGATAGATGGTTAGTGGGAGGGGGAGAGACGGTTAAGGGAGGGGAATAGATGGTTAGGGGGAGGGGAAGAGAAGGTTAGGAGGAGGAGAGATGGTTAGGGGGAGGGGGAGAGATGGTTAGGGGGAGGGGGAGAGATGGTTAGGGGGAGGGGGAGAGAGGGTTAGGGGTAGGGGAGAGATGGTTAGGGAGAGGGGGAGAGATGGTTAGGGGAAGGGGAGAGATGGTTAGGGGGAGAGGGAGAGAGATGGTTAGGGGAGGAGGAGAGATGGTTAGGGGGAGGGGGAGAGATGGTTAGGGGAGGGGAGAGATGATTAGGTGGAGGAGGAGAGATGGTTATGGGGAGAGGGAGAGATGGTAAGGGGGAGAGGGAGAGATGGTTAGGGGAGAGGGAGAGATGGTTATGGGGATGGGGAGAGATGGTTAGGGAGGGGGAGATGGTTAGGGGGAGAGGGATAGATGGTTAGTGGGAGGGGGAGAGACGGTTAGGGGAGATGGTTAGGGGGAGGGGAAGAGATGGTTAGGAGGAGGAGAGATGGTTAGGGGGAGGGGAGAGATGGTTAGGGGGAGGGGGAGATGGTTAGAGGGGGAGAGATGGTTAGGGGGAGGGGGAGAGATGATTAGGTGGAGGAGGAGAGATGGTTATGGGGAGAGGGAGAGATGGTTACGGGGAGGGGGAGAGATGGCTAGGGGGAGGAGAGATGGTTAGGGGAGAGGGGGATAAATGGTTAGGGGGAGGGGGAGAGATGGTTAGTGGGAGGGGGAGAGATGGTTAGGGGGAGGGGAGAGATGGTTAGGGAGAGGAGGAGAGATGGTTTGGGGGAGGAGGAGAGATGGTCAGGGGGAGGGGGAGAGATGATTAGGTGGAGGAGGAGAGATGGTTATGGGGAGAGGGAGATAGATGGTTAGGGGGAGGAGAGATGGTTAGGGGAGGAGGAGAGATGGTTTGGGGGAGGGGGATAGATGGTAAGGGGAAGGGGTAGTTAGTATGTGGTTGAAAAGTAAGCGTTACACGCACTTGGTCAAGTAGGATCAAACTTGGAGTCCCAACTGTTACCCAGTAATGCTACCTTCTCCACTTACTGCACTTTCTGGGTTGAAGTACCAGTTACTGCTGGTTATTATATTATTCCTTGCTCACACTGAGAGAGGACTTGCGTTACAGTTGGCGAGACCTAAATAATTTTACCCGACCCCCAACACCACGTTTAGGCAAGTACATACGGCTGGCAGCGCGGAACTCATTGACTCCTGACTCCTGGTTCCGCTTCAGTTTCTTCTCTATCTGTATTTTGATCCCATTTACAATGCTTCAGTCACAGCCCTGTATTTGTACTTCACTGACTGCCTTGTTGGCACACCTTATCACTTATCATTTATGATGGCTGGCACTGATGCCTGGCCGCATGAGACCACGACTCAATGTTGTACCGCTTGTTATTATCTAACATGCTGTTATTATCTAATACACTTGTTATTTCTAATACACTGTTGCTATCCAATACACTTGCTATTATCTAATGCACTACACTATCAAGATGTGAACTTTACTGATTAGTTGGACGTTTTCATTCTTTATTATGGACACCGTTGCTTCGAGAAGAACATCAACGTCCCTGTGTGTGTGTACTCACCTAGTTGAGGTTGCAGGGGTCGAGTCCAGGCTCCTGGCCCCGCCTCTTCACTGGTCGCTACTAGGTCACTCTCCCTGAACCATGAGCTTTATCGTACCTCTGCTTAAAGCTATGTATGGATCCTGCCTCCACTACATCGCTTCACAAACTATTCCACTTCCTGACTACTCTGTGACTGAAGAAATACTTCCTAACATCCCTTTGATTCATCTGTGTCTTCAGCTTCCAACTGTGTCCCCCTGTTGCTGTGTCCAGTCTCTGGAACATCCTGTCTTTGTCCACCTTGTCAATTCCTCTCAGTATTTTGTATGTCGTTATCATGTCCCCCCTATCTCTCCTGTCCTCCAGTGTCGTCAGATTGATTTCCCTTAACCTCTCCTCATAGGACATACCTCTTAACTCTGGGACTAGTCTTGTTGCAAACCTTTGCACTTTCTCTAGTTTCTTTACATGCTTGGCTAGGTGTGGGTTCCAATCTGGTGCCGCATACTCCAATATGGGCCTAATGTACACGGTGTATAGGGTCCTGAACGATTCCTTATTAAGATGTAGGAATGCTGTTCTGAGGTTTGCCAGGCGCCCATATGCTGCAGCAGTTATTTGGTTGATGTGCGCTTCAGGAGATGTGCCTGGTGTTATACTCACCCCAAGATCTTTTTCCTTGAGTGATGTTTGTAGTCTCTGGCCCCCCTAGACTGTACTCCGTCTGCGGTCTTCTTTGCCCTTCCCCAATCCTCATGACTTTGCACTTGGTGGGATTGAACTCCAGGAGCCAGTTGCTGGACCAGGTCTGCAGCCTGTCCAGATCCCTTTGTATTTCTGCCTGGTCTTCGATCGAATGAACTCTTCTCATCAACTTCACGTCATCTGCAAACAGGGACATCTCGGAGTTTATTCCTTCCGTCATGTCGTTCACAAATACCAGAAACAGCACTGGTCCTAGGACTGACCCCTGTGGGACCCTGCTGGTCACAGGTGCCCACTCTGACACCTCGCCACGTACCATTACTCGCTGCTGTCTTCCTGACAAGTATTCCCTGATCCATTGCAGTGCCTTCCCTGTTATCCCTGCTGTGTGTGTGTGTGTGTGTGTGTCTGCATGCGTGTTTGTGTGTGTGTGTGTGTGCATGTGCTGTTTGTGTGTGTGTGTGTGTGTGTGTGTGTGTGTGTGTGTGTGTGTGTGTGTGTGTGTGTGTGTGTGTGTGCATGTGCTGTTTGTGTGTGTGTGTGTGTGTGTGTGTGTGTGTGTGTGTGTGTGTGTGTGTGTGTGTACTCACCTAATTGCTCACCTAATTGTGGTTGCAGGGGTCGAGACTCAACTCCTGGCCCCGCCTCTTTACTGATCGCTACTAGGTCCTCTCCCTCTCTGTTTCCTGAGCTTTGTCATACCTCTTCTTAAAACTATGTATGGTGTGTGTGTGTGTGTGTATGTGTGTGTGTGGTATAGAGGGAATAAGAGAGAGAGAGAGAGAGAGAGAGAGAGAGAGAGAGAGAGGAGGGGAGGCAGTGGAGAAGAATGAGAGAAATAGAGAATAGAGAAATAAAGGGAGAAGAGGGGGGAAGGAAGACAGAGAGAACGGGAGAGAGAGAGAGATAGCTTAGCAAACCTTTGGCTAGTCTTATCAACATATAACTACAAACTGGCACAGTGCCAGACAAGTGGAAAATGTAAAATGTAATACCTCTTTACAAAGCAGGAGACAGATTCTTATCTTCGAACTATAGACCAATAAGCCTTACCTCCAGAATGGCAAAATTTATTGAATCAATAACTGCCGAGGCAATTCGTAGTCATCTTGAAAGGCATAAATTGATTAATGATTCTCAGCACGGTTTTACAAAGGGATGTTCCTGCATTACGAATTTACAAACTTTTTTCACCAAGGTATTTGAAGAGGTAGATCATGGTAATGAATATAATATTGTGTATATGGACTTCAGTAAGGCTTTTGATAGAGTTCCACATTAGAGGCTTCTGAGGAAAATTAAGATGCACGGAATAGGAGGAGAATTTTTTTCCGGGGTAGAGGCAGGGTTGACAGGTAGGCAGTAGAGAGTTTGCATCAGTGGGGTGAAATCAGAGTGGAGGAACGTCACGAGTGTTGTTGCACAGGGGTCAGTGTTGGTCCCTTTGTTATTCACAATTTATGTAAACGATAATGATAAGGAAATAAATAGCGACTTAAGCAAGTTTGCTGATGACATCAAAGCAGGTCAACAAATTCATTCAAATGAGGACGTTGGAGCACCCAGGAAGATTTGAATAGACTGATACAATAGTCGGAGAAATGGCAGATGCAGTTTAATATAGACAAATGCAAAGTTCTAAACATTGGACAAGAAAATAACCATGCCACATATTAACTAAAAAAATTGTGTAAAGGATTAGGAGGTTCTGGTTAGCAGTAATCTAAAACCAAGACAACAGTTCATAAGTGTTCGCAATAAAGTGAACAGAATCCTTGGTTTCATATCAAGAAGCATAAATAATAGAAGTCTTCAGGTTTTTCTTCAACTCTATATATCTTTGATTAGGCCTCATTTAGATTATGCTGCACAGTTCGGGTCACCGTATTACGGAATGGATATAAATGCTCTGGAAAATGAACAGAGGAGGATGACACAGTTGACCCCATGAATCAGAACTCTTCCTTATAAGGACAGACTGAAAGCCCTGGCTCTGCATTTTCTAGAAAGGCATAGAATTAGAGGGGATATGAATGAAGTGAAGAAATGGAAAACAGAAATAAAGGGAATGTAAATAGCGTGTGTGGCATGCAAAGAGTATGTAACCTTTATTCAGAGTATGTCCACATTCTCACATAGGCTATCATCCCAACCAGCGAACCAGGCACGATCCAATGGGGCCCCATCGTCAGATCACCCAATAATGTAGATCTAGCAATTGTTAAGGTGATGTGGTTACCACTCACCTTTTCACCCTTGTCATTTTCATTCTGCTGCTGGTTGAAGCACGGTTGTCTCTTGTCTCTTGACTGCTGTTTTGCCTTGACTACCATGGTATGCACTAGTACCTATCTGCTATACATAGTGAATATAGTGTACATACTTCTGATTATACTTGGTGAAGGATAATATAATTCAAAGATTTTAGTTGTGTTTATTTCGCTCCAAGCTCCCTTTACTACCTAAGTCTAAATCTGGGAATCAGTACATATTTACTACAATGGATAGAGTAACTAGATAAACAGAAGCAATTCCCATCTGCAGTATCAATACTAAAGCAATTCTTAAAGCTTTAACTAAATTTATTTCTTGCTTTGGCATTCCTAAATCTATCCAGAGTGTTCAAGGTACTAACTTCACTGCCAAAGCTTTTAGGAAAGCATTAACTAGGCTAGGATAATTCACAACTTATCCTCTGCCTATCATTCTCAGTCCCAAGCTGCCTTGGAAAGATTCCATCAGACGTTAAAAACCATGATAAGAGCTTTTTTGTATGCATTTTCCTACTGACTGGGATGAGTCACTACCTTTGTTGTTGTTCTCAATAAGGAAAACTCTGCAGGAGTCCACAGGGCATAGTCCGTTTAACTGATCTTTGGGCACAATGTACAAGGTCCTCTTTGGGTGCCCAAGGAAGGATGGATGAGAGAAGACGCCTGCTCAACCCTTCTTCAAGGTTGCAGGTGGCACGTCAATTGGCTAAGGCAGCCAAAAACACGATGAAACAGAGGCATGACAGAAATTCAAAGTTTCGCTCCTTCCATCCAGGAGACAAGGTGTTGGTACAAGAACCTATACCTGGCCACACCTTAAAAGCTAGATTTATGGGTCCTATGCAAATTGTAAGTAAATTATCTGATGCAAATTATGTAGTATCTCCCCTTGACAATACCTCAAAAACTAAAACCTACCACATTAATGAAATTAAAGCATTTAATACGCCAGTTACAGTCCTAATAATGACTCTGTCCTCAGCCTCTGTAGATGACCCTGACTCTTTGCACTCTGTTTCTGAGATTAATGTAAAACTTCCCAATTCGGTTCTCCTCAAGGACCCTAGCCCTTCAGTGGTGGGGCTGTCTAAGAATCAAGTAACAAGTTTAACTGCGCTCCTACAGTCTTAGACTAATATCTTTTCGGATGTCCCAAAACATTGTACACTAGGATATCATGATGTAGATGTTGGAAGCTCTGAACCTATTAAACTGTCCCCCTACAGAGCTAATCCTGAAAAACAGAGGATACTTCAGCAGGAGGTAGAATTTCTGTTAGAGCATGGGTTAGTGAAGGAGTCATCTAGTCCATGTGCATCCTTGTAAACAAAGCTGATGAAGGTTTATGAATGTGTACAGACTACCGTAAGGTGAATGAAGTAACCATTCCAGGTGTTTACGCTCTGCCACGTTTAGATGGCATAATTGACTTCGTGGGTAAGGCTACCTTTGTCCATAAATTAGACCTCCTTAAGGTTGCTATCATGTACCTTTGACAGATAAGGCAAAGGAAATCTCAGCCTTCGTAATTCCAGGAGGTCATTACCAATATACAGTAACCCCCTTTGGAATGAAAAACTCACCTACATCATTCCAGAAACTGATCCATCAGGCTATTAAAAGACTTGAAGGCATGGCAGCTTACCTAGATGACAGTTATAGTGTTTGATACTTTGAGACCTTCCAGAGTTTCCATTTAACTGTTAATTTATCAAAGTCATCCTTTGGCCAGTCTATTATTAACTTTTTGGACCATGAAGCAGGTATTGGCAAAGTAGCCCCTAAATTTGCTAAAATTCTTGCCATTAAAAATTATCCAGTACCTCAGGATAAGAAATCCCTTCAACGTTTCCTAGGTAGAGTAGGATTTTATAGAAGATTCTGAAAAAAAAATTGCAGATGTTGTAGCCCCTCTAACCTCCCTTACTAGTCACAAATTCCCCCTTAATTGAACCCAGGAATGTCAAAACACTTTTACGAAAGCAATAACATTCTTTTGTACTGCACCCACACTTCTGTCTTCAGATTTCTCAAAAACCTTTACATTACAGGTTGATGTTTGTGAGTCAGGGGTGGGGGCAGTGCTTCTGCAATCTGGGGACAATCGGTTGCAGCCGGTGGCTTATTTCTCCGCCAAGTATCAGCCACATCAGAGGGCTTACTCCACAATTGAAAAAGAAGTCCTCGCTCTGATAATAGCCTTGGAGAAGTATATCTGGGCCAGACCTTTCAGGTGGTCACAGTCTATAGTGACCACAATCCTCTGGTCTACATTCAGCATATGCAAGATTCATGAGATGGAGTTCCTGACTGCAACCATATAACATAAAAATTTGTAACATCGCAGGTAAAGAAAATGCACTGCTGATTCCTTACCCTGCCTGTATTAGGTTAGGATGTGTTATTGACTTTGAGCAAAACAAATTAGCTCTTTTTTCCCATTTTTGTATATACTGAATATTTAATGATGTGATTTTTTTTTAGTGAGGGGATATTCTGCTACTGTTCACAGGTATCTTGGATCTACATTAGCCCTACTGTCTGCTGTCTCGTTCTAAGTTTAGAGTTTGGCTTTATGTTGCAATGAAAGTTGAGCTCTAACAAGTTGGATGGTTGAGAGGAAAGACAGTTCCATTATATTGTGCCACCATGGCACAGTATAATGGAACTGCTCATGGAGGTGGAAGCCTAGTCCTGAGCCCTCTTGGGTGGGGGTGTGGCATGCAAAGAGTATGTAACCTTTATCTGGAGTATGTTCACATTCTCACATAGGCTATCTACTCAACCAGGGAATCAGGTACTAAAGGTCTAATGATCCATTGGGGCCCATCATCAGATCAATACCTAGGTTCAGCTAACCATAATGTGGATCTGGCAATTGTGAAGGTGACATGGTTACCAATCACGTTTTCACCCTTGTTATTTTCATTCTGCTGCTGGTTGAAGAACGGTTGTCTCGTATCTCTTGGTTGCTGTTTTGCCTTGACTTCAGTGGTGTGCACTAATACCTATTTGCTGTACATAGCGTATATAGTGTAAATACTTCTGTTTATACTTGGTGAAGGAAAATACAGTTCAAAGATTTTAGCTGCATTTATTTCGCTCCAAGCTCCCATTATGCCCAGGATAACATACCATAATTACCTGGGTCATAATAGCATGCTAGAAATATCTAGGGAAGACAGGACTTCCAGCAATGGTTTTAAGAAAAAAAATTCAGATTCAGGAAGGATATAGGAAAGCACTGGTTTAATAACAGAGTTGTGGATGAGTGGAACAAACTCCCGTGTACCGTCTTTGAAGCAAAGACATAGCGTAGTTTTAAAATAGATTGGAAAATGCATGAGTGTTTGTGGGTGGGTGTGAGTTGGACCTGACTAGCTTGTGCTATTAGGTCTAATGTCGTGCTCCTTCCTTAAGTGGATGTGACCTGACGTGATTAGGTGGGTCATTGGCTTAAGCCGATGGGAGACTTGGACCTGCCTCGCATGGGCCAGTGGGTCCGCTGCAGTGTTCCTTCATTTTTATGTTCTTATGAGAGGGAGGGAGAGCGAGAGAGAGGAGCGGGGAAGGGAGAGAGAGAGAGAGGAGGGAGTGAAAAAGAGAGGGGAGAGAGAGAGAGAGAGAGAGAGAGAGAGAGAGAGAGAGAGAGAGAGAGAGAGTGAGAGATAGTGGTAAAGAGGGAGAGGGATAGACACATAAGAAGAGAAGAAGAGGGGGAAAGGAAGAGGGAGAGAAGGGGAAAAAACCTGGACAGGGAGAGGGAGGCAGAGAGACAAATAGAGAGAAAGAGAGAGAGAGAGTGGAGCCGGGAAAGGAGAGAGGGGAGGGTAGATAGACAGAGAGAGAGAGAGAGAGAGAGAGAGAGAGAGAGAGAGAGAGAGAGAGAGAGAGAGAGAGAGAGAGAGAGAGAGAGAGGAGAGATAAATAGTGGTGATGGGAGAGTAAAGGGGTGGGCCAGTGAGTGGAGGGATGTTAGTGAGGGCTAGTGAGGAGGATGAGGGTGTACTCACCTAGTTGTGGTTGGTTGCGAGGGTCAAGTCACAACTCCTGGCCCCGCTTCTTCAACTGGCCACTATCAGGTCACTCTTCCCGCTCCGTGAGCTTTATCATACCTCTTCTTAAAGCTATGTATGGATCCTGCCTCCACTACATCACTACTCAGGCTATTCCCTTTCCTGACAGCTATGTGACTGAAGAAATACTTCCTAACATCCCTGTGATTCATCTGAGTCTTCAACTTCCAACTGTGACCCCTTGTTGCTGCGTCCCATCTCTGGAACATCCTGCCTCTGTCCACCTTGTCTATACCTCCCAGTATTTTATATGTCGTTATCATATCATCCCTATCTCTCCTGTCTTCCAGTGTCGTTAGGTCGATTTCGCTTAACTTCTCCTCATAGGGCATACCCCTTAGCTCTGGAACTAATCTTGTTGTTGCAAACCTTTGCACTTTCTCTAGTTTCCTTACATGCTTGGCTAGGTGAGGGTTCCAAACTGGGTCTACATATTCCAATATGGGCCAAGTGTACACAGTGTACAGGGTCCTGAATCACTCCTTATTTTGATGTCAGACTGCTGTTCTTAGGTTTGCCAGGCGCCCGAATGCTGCAACAGTTATTTGGTTGATGTGCTCCTCAGGAGATGTGTCCAGTGTTATACACATACCAAGATCCTTTTCGTTGAGTGAGGTTTGTAGGCTCTGGCCCCCCAAGACTGTACTCCGTCTGTGGTCTTCTTTGCCCTTCCCCAATCTTCGTAACTTTGCACTCGTGGGGTTGAACTCCAGGAGCCTGGTGCTGAACCAGGCCTGCAGTCTGCCCAGATCCCTCTGTAGTTCGGCCTGGTCCTCCTTCGATTGAATTCTTCTCATCAGTTTCACATCATCTGTAAACAGGGACACTTCAGAATCTATTCCTTCCATTATGTTGTTCTCAAATACCAGAAACAGCAACGGCCCTAGGACTGATCCCTGTGCCACCCCGCTCGTTACAGGCGCCCACTCTGACACCTCGCCACGTACCATGACTCGCTGTTGTCTTCCTGACAGGTATTCCCTGATTCATTGCAGTGTTTTCCCTGTTATCCCTGCCTGGTCCTCCAGCTTCTGCACTAATCTCTTGTGTGGAACCGTGTCAAACGACTTCTTATTGTCCAAGAAAATGCAGTCTACCCACCCCTCTCTCTCTCTCTTGTCATACTGCCATCACCCTGTCATAGAACTCTAGTAGGTTTATGAACACAGGATTTCCAGTCCCTGAAACCGTGCTGGCTGTCGTTGATAAGCTCATTTCTTTCTAGGTGTTTCACCACTCTTCTCCTAATCATTTTCTCCATGACCTTGCATACTATACATGTCAGTGACACTTGTCTGTAATTTAATGCTTCGTGTCTGTCTCCTTATAAAAAATTGGGACTATATTTGCTGTCTTCCATACTTCCGGTGGTCGTTCTGTTTCGATAGATGTGTTGAAGATGTTTATTAGTGGTACACAAAGCACCTCTGCTCCCTCTCTCAGGACCCATGGAGAGATGTTATCCAGCTCTATCGCTTTTGAGGTATCTAGCTTGCTTAACAGCCATTTCACTTCTTCCTCGGTTGTATGTATTGTGTCCAACATTTGATGGTGTACCCTACCTCTCTGCCTTTCTGGAGGCCCTTCTGTCTCCTTTGTGAACACTTCTTTGAATCTCATGTTGAGCTCCTCACATACCTTTCAGTCGTTTTTTATGACCTCCCTCCCTTCCTTCGTCAGGCTGATTACCTAGTCCTTGACTGTTGTTTTTCTCCTGATGTGGCTGTACAACAGCTTTGGTTCAGATTTGGCTTTCGCTGCTATGTCATTCTCTCGTTGCCTTTGGGCCTCCCGTCTTACCTCTGCTTGTTCAATTCTGGCTCAATGATTGATCTCCCTATTCTCCTGGGTCCTTTGCCTTCTATACTTCTTCCATTCCCTAGCACATTTGGTTTTGGCCTTCCTGCACCCTTGAGTGAACCACGGGCTCATCCTGGCTTTTCCATTATTCCTCTTACCCTTGGGTACAAACCTCTCCACAGCTTCCTTGCATATTGTTGTCACATATTCCATCATCTCGTTCACTGACTTCCTTGCCAGTTCTTTGTCCCACTGAACCCTGTTCAGGAAGTTCTTCATGTTTGCTTAGTCCCCTTTCTTGTAGTTTGGCTTCATTCATCCGGCCCTTCCTGCTTCCTCCTCCACTTGTAACTCTACTATGTATTCGAAGCTTAAAACCACATGATCACTGGCTCCCAGGAGTCTTTCATATGTGATGTCGTCAATATCTGCACTACTCAAGGTGAATACTAGGTCCAGTCTCGCTGGTTCATCCTCTCCTCTCTCTCCTTGGTAGTGTCCCTTACTTGTTGGTACATGAGGCTTTCCAGTACCACTTCCACCATCTTAGCCCTCCACGTTTCTTGACCCCCCATGTGGCTTCAAGTTCTCCCAATTGATTTCCTTGTGGTTGAAGCCCTGCTCGCAGGAGCCCTTCTGGCCACCTCAGCGTGAGTGTCAATCATCGCTCTGTTACTCTCATCATACTCTTGCCTTGGCATCCTGCTGTTCTGTGGTAGGTTATACATCACTGCAATTAGTACTATGTAATCTCTTGCTTCTCCTCTTGTCTCCTCTCTCCAGATCATCAAAATCCCATTGGTTTTTGATCAGCAGTGCCACTCCTCTACCCCATCTGTTCCCTCTGTCTTTCCCCAGGATCTGATATCATCCCTGTGAGCTTGGCTTCTGTGAGGGCTATGATGTCTGGTGATGCCTCTTTGACTCTTTCGTGCCACTCCTCCCACTTATTTGTTATTCCATCAGCATTGTGTACCATACTTTCAGTTTCCTCTCCAACACTGTGTTTTGGGGGGTCTGTGGGGGTGGGGGACCTGGCAGTGTACTGCGGGATTCTATAGCATAGTGTGGGGTGGGGCTGTGAGTGTCGATTGTGGTCTGTGTTGGGATAGCATGATTGGTTGTGGGATTTTGGGGGTGGTTCTATGTGTGCTTGCACTTGTTGCTCTGTCCTGCTCTGGTTGTCCTCTGCTGATTCTGTCCTTGTCTCTCCTCCTAGCTCCTTTCGCTTTTGTGTCCTCTCCCTCAGCTACTTTCATTCTGTTTATGTTCTGTCTTGGTATAGGAACACCCTCTTGTATGCTGCCAATTCCTTGAACTGTGGTTTCTCTTGGAGGATGCTGTTTCACATTTGTTCGTCCTGAAAATGAGCTTGATCGGTCATTTTCTCCCCCTCAAGTACCGACCTATTCTCTGAAAATTGACAATCTCAGACATTCCCTCTTCACTTATTTCTATGATGTTCTCAATCTCCTGTCTTTCTGTCTGCTGTCTTTCAGTGTGTGTCCTTCTCTCACTCTCCTGAACCCATGAATAAACACTGACTTCGGCCCTCTCCATCTCCCATTGCCATTCCCTCTGTGTTTCTGGTTCCTGTCAGTACATGACCATTTTCTCCATTATTTTTCCTCTAGCTCTTGGTGGCATGGTCGTGCGTCTGCATATGACCTGTCCTCCTCACCACCTGCACCCAGCTGCTCTCCCCTTCATTCTTTGGCCCTGCTTGTTGGGATGATAGGGGTGATAGGGCCTAAACGTAAGTTATGTCTCCTTCTTTCCCGTTGGGCCCTCGTTCAGTAGGGGTGTACCAGCTTCAGTTGCTGAGTGTGTGTGTGTGTGTGTGTGTGTGTGTGTGTGTGTGTGTGTGCGCGCGCGTGTGTGTGTGTGTGTGTGTGTGTGTGTGTGTGTTAGGGGGTATTCATTTATTTAGTGCATGAGCTGGTTAACAGTTTGTAGAAGCGTAGGTCTCACAATAGTGAAGTAGAGTTTTAGTTTATATTTTTAAGCACATAAAATCAGTAGTTTAAAAAGTGTCGGCCGATATCGGCAGTTTTTAACCGATACCGATATCATAAAAGTGGCTGATACCGTTACCGATCCTTCAGCACATCCCTAAATATATGGATACTACCTGGTTGAATGTGTCTTCACGACCATTACGAATATTTTGACGATAAAAAAAAAAGGAGGACGAATCAACATTTGAAAGAGTAGTGATTTTCTGGCAAAACTGACTTGTTTTGTTCCTGGATTTCCTCATTTAGTTTCCCAGAGCGAGACTTAAGACTCCAATGTAAATCTTATGTTAACTTACAATACTGAAATCAAAGTTTAATTTCTTCTATAAGTTTTTCGTCAAATAATCGTCTTTATTATTCTGTGATTGAATATTTTGTTTCTCAGAAATAAAAGTTGCTTCTTAATTATATTTTTAACTGTTAGACAGCAATTGTTTTGTATTATAGGCAAACTTAATTTCAATAATTACATTTATAAAATTAAAGTATATTGATGCATATATTTTATTCTTTCTGGATAATTTAAGGACGGAGAGGATTTAGAAGAGCCTAGGATCACGGAGGAAGGCCTGTCATGTGGCACTTTCAGTAGTACTGCCATGTGGCACTGAGAGAAGCACTGTCATGTGGCACTGAGAGAAGCACTGTCATGTGGCACTGTGATAATCACAACCATGTGGCACTGACAGAAGCACAGCTATGTGGTACTGAGAGAAGCACAGCTATGTGGCACTGTGAGAAGCACAGCCCTGTGACACTGTGAGAAGCACAGCCCTGTGACACTGTGAGAAGCACAGCCCTGTGACACTGTGAGAAGCACAGCCCTGTGACACTGTGAGAAGCACTGCCATTTGACAGTGTAAGAACACTGCCAAATGGCACTGTGAGAAGCACAGCCATATGCCACTCTGAGAAACACTGCCATATGGCACTGTGAGAAGCACAGCCATGTGGCACTGAGAGAAACACAGCCTTGTGACACTGCGAGCACAGCCATGTGGCACTGTGAAAAGTACTGCTCGAGAAGCTTCTGAATTCTTCATAATCTTGCTGTGGATATACTGACACGCAGTGTCTGGCTGTATTGGCACTCAAGGCCTCCCGAGTGCTTCATAATCTTGCTCTGGCTGGATTAACATCCAGAGGCTCCTGTGTGCTTCATAATCTTGCTCTGGCTGTATTAACATCCAGAGGCTCCTGGGTGCTTCATAATCTTGCTCTGGCTGTATTAACATTCAGAGGCTCCTGTGTGCTTCATAATCTTGCTCTGGCTGTATTAACATTCAGAGGCTCCTGTGTGCTTCATAATCTTGCTCTGGCTGTATTAACATTCAGAGGCTCCTGTGTGCTTCATAATCTTGCTCTGGCTGGATTAACATTCAGAGGCTCCTGTGTGCTTCATAATCTTGCTCTGGCTGTATTAACATCCAGAGGCTCCTGGGTGCTTCATAATCTTGCTCTGGCTGGATTAACATTCAGAGGCTCCTGGGTGCTTCATAATCTTGCTCTGGCTGTATTAACATCCAGAGGCTCCTGGGTGCTTCATAATCTTGCTCTGGCTGTATTAACATTCAGAGGCTCCTGGGTGCTTCATAATCTTGCTCTGGCTGTATTAACATTCAGAGGCTCCTGGGTGCTTCATAATCTTGCTCTGGCTGGATTAACATCCAGAGGCTCCTGTGTGCTTCATAATCTTGCTCTGGCTGGATTAACATTCAGAGGCTCCTGGGTGCTTCATAATCTTGCTCTGGCTGGATTAACATTCAGAGGCTCCTGTGTGCTTCATAATCTTGCTCTGGCTGGATTAACATCCAGAGGCTCCTGGGTGCTTCATAATCATGCTCTGGCTGGATTAACATCCAGAGGCTCCTGCGTGCTTCATAATCATGCTCTGGCTGGATTAACATTCAGAGGCTCCTGGGTGCTTCATAATCTTGCTCTGGCTGGATTAACATTCAGAGGCTCCTGTGTGCTTCATAATCTTGCTCTGGCTGGATTAACATTCAGAGGCTCCTGGGTGCTTCATAATCTTGCTCTGGCTGGATTAACATTCAGAGGCTCCTGGGTGCTTCATAATCTTGCTCTGGCTGGATTAACATTCCTAGGTGCTTCATAATCTTGCTCTGGCTGGATTAACATTCAGAGGCTCCTGGGTGCTTCATAATCTTGCTCTGGCTGTATTAACATCCAGAGGCTCCTGGGTGCTTCATAATCTTGCTCTGGCTGGATTAACATCCAAAGGCTCCTGCTGCTCTGGCTGTATTAACATTCAGAGGCTCCTAGGTGCTTCATAATCTTGCTCTGGCTGGATTAACATCCAGAGGCTCCGGTGTGCTTCATAATCTTGCTCTGGCTGTATTAACATTCAGAGGCTCCTGTGTGCTTCATAATCTTGCTCTGGTTGAGGCTCCTGGGTGCTTCATTAACATTCAGAGGCTCCTGGGTGCTTCATAATCTTGCTCTGGCTGGATTAACATCCAGAGGCTCCTGGGTGCTTCATCTTGCTCTGGCTGGATTAACATTCAGAGGCTCCTGTGTGCTTCATAATCTTGCTCTGGCTGGATTAACATTCAGAGGCTCCTGGGTGCTTCATAATCTTGCTCTGGCTGGATTAACATTCAGAGGCTCCTGGGTGCTTCATAATCTTGCTCTGGCTGTATTAACATTCAGAGGCTCCTGGGTGCTTCATAATCTTGCTCTGGCTGTATTAACATTCAGAGGCTCCTGGGTGCTTCATAATCTTGCTCTGGCTGGATTAACATTCAGAGGCTCCTGGGTGCTTCATAATCTTGCTCTGGCTGGATTAACATCCAGAGGCTCCTGGGTGCTTCATAATCTTGCTCTGGCTGGATTAACATCCAGAGGCTCCTGGGTGCTTCATAATCTTGCTCTGGCTGGATTAACATTCAGAGGCTCCTGGGTGCTTCATAATCTTGCTCTGGCTGGATTAACATTCAGAGGCTCCTGGGTGCTTCATAATCTTGCTCTGGCTGGATTAACATCCAGAGGCTCCTGGGTGCTTCATAATCTTGCTCTGGCTGGATTAACATCCAGAGGCTCCTGGGTGCTTCATAATCTTGCTCTGGCTGGATTAACATTCAGAGGCTCCTGGGTGCTTCATAATCTTGCTCTGGCTGGATTAACATTCAGAGGCTCCTGGGTGCTTCATAATCTTGCTCTGGCTGGATTAACATCCAGAGGCTCCTGGGTGCTTCATAATCTTGCTCTGGTTGTATTAACATCCAGAGGCTCCTGGGTGCTTCATAATCTTGCTCTGGCTGGATTAACATCCAGAGGCTCCTGGGTGCTTCATAATCTTGCTCTGGTTGTATTAACATCCAGAGGCTCCTGGGTGCTTCATAATCTTGCTCTGGTTGTATTAACATCCAGAGGCTCCTGGGTGCTTCATAATCTTGCTCTGGTTGTATTAACATCCAGAGGCTCCTGGGTGCTTCATAATCTTGCTCTGGCTGGATTAACATCCAGAGGCTCCTGGGTGCTTCATAATCTTGCTCTGGCTGGATTAACATTCAGAGGCTCCTGGGTGCTTCATAATCTTGCTCTGGCTGGATTAACATTCAGAGGCTCCTGGGTGCTTCATAATCTTGCTCTGGCTGGATTAACATCCAGAGGCTCCTGGGTGCTTCATAATCTTGCTCTGGCTGGATTAACATTCAGAGGCTCCTGGGTGCTTCATAATCTTGCTCTGGCTGGATTAACATCCAGAGGCTCCTGTGTGCTTCATAATCTTGCTCTGGCTGGATTAACATCCAGAGGCTCCTGTGTGCTTCATAATCTTGCTCTGGCTGGATTAACATCCAGAGGCTCCTGGGTGCTTCATAATCTTGCTCTGGCTGGATTAACATCCAGAGGCTCCTGGGTGCTTCATAATCTTGCTCTGGCTGGATTAACATTCAGAGGCTCCTGTGTGCTTCATAATCTTGCTCTGGCTGGATTAACATTCAGAGGCTCCTGTGTGCTTCATAATCTTGCTCTGGGCATATTGACACTCAGATAATTTAACTTCATGTGTATTTAATACACTAATTCTGACTTGGTTCTGTTTAACAAAGTTTTAATGAGTTTTCAGACAGTCGCTTAGTCCCTAGAGGTCACAACAGGTCACAGTCCCATAGTCGCTGGAGGTCACACTAGGTCGCAGTGCCTTAGTCGCCCGAGTCACACTAGATCACAGTCCCTTAGTTCCAAGAGGTCACACCAGGTCACAGTCCCTTGGTAATTGGTCACACCAGGTCACAGTTCCTTTTCGCTGGAGGTCACACTAGATCAGTCCCATAATCGCAGATCACAGTCCCTTAACCGCTGGATGGCACATCAGGTCACAGTCCCTTAGTCCCAAGAGGTCACAACAGGTTACAGTTTCTTAGTCCCAAGAGGTCACACCAGGTCACAGTTCCTTAGTCTCTGGAGGTCACACCTGGTCACAGTCACTTAGTGTCTAGAGGTCACACCAGGTTACAGTCCCTTAGTCGCTGGGGTCACACCAGATTACAGTCCCTGAGTCCCTAGCGGTCAAACCAGGTCACATTTCCTGCCAGCCACACCAGGTCACAGTCCCTTAGTTGCTGGCCACGCCAGGTCACAGCCATTTAGTCTTTGGAGATCACACCAGGTCCTGGTCACAGTCCCTTAGTTGCTGGAGGTCACACAAGACCAAAATCCCTTAATCCCTGGATGTCACATCAGGTCACAGTCCCTTAGTCACTGAAGGTTAGACTAGGTCACAGGTCCTTAGTCTCTGAAAGTCACACCAGGTCAGTCCCTGAGTCTCTTTGTCACACGAGGTCACAGTCTCTAGAGGTCATACCACGTCACAGTCCCTTGGTCCCTGGAGGTCACACAGGTCTCAGTCAATTAGTCCACGGAGGTCACATTAGGTCACAGTCCCTGCATTTTCCACCAGGTCACAGTCCCTTAGTTTCTAGAGGTCACATTAGGTCACAGTCCCTGGATTTTCCACCAGGTCACAGTCCCTTAGTTTCTAGAGGTCACAGTCCCTTAGTCCCTAGAGGTCACAGTCTCTTAGTTCCTGGAGGTCACACGAATTCACAGTCCCTTATTACCTGGAGGTCACAGTCATTTAGTCCTTGGAGATTACAGACTCTTGTCCTTGGACGTCACAGTATCTTAGTTTGTGAAACCACACTAGGTCACAGTATCTTGTCTCTGGAGGTCATAGACCCTAAGTCCGTGGAGGTTACACCAGGTCATAGCTCCTTAGGTCCTGGAGGTCACAGTCTCTTATTTCCTGAAGGTCACACAAGTCGCAATCATTTAGTCCTTGGCAGTCACACTAGGTTACAGTATCTTGGTTCTTGGGTCCCACTAGGCCAATACCTCGTAGTTCCTGGAGGTCACACCCGTTCAGAATCCCTGAGTCCCTGGGTGTTACATCAGGTCACGGTCCTTTACTAACTGGAGGTCACACAATGGTGCAGCCCCTTAGTTCATGGAAGTTACACTAGGTCATGTCCCAAGTCCCAGGAGGCCACACCAGGTCACAGTCCCTATGTGTCTAGAGGTCACACCAGATCACAATCACTTAGTCACACAAGATCAAATTCTCTTAGTTCCTGGAGGTCACAACTTGCTAGCCCCTGGAGTACACACCAAATCACGATCCCAGGAACCCAGTTATGCTACAGTTCATTAATCTTTGAAGGCCACGTTAGGTTACAGTTCCTAATTTACTTGGCGTACACACCAGGTCATAGTCCTTAATTCCTACAACACATACCAGATGTACATCACATTGTTAGGTTAGAAATGACAATAATTAACTCTAAACGAAAGTTCGCATGGTATTGGGCTGTGCTTGTTTTAATTTGCCCATTTTGTTAAATGGCTTTCCATGCAATAACTGGAGAATTACTCTTCTAATTGGCATCAAACCTTAAACGCTAATCTGTCTTAGGGAAAGGTTTAGATGGATCCTGGACTGTGTAGGTGCTAGTTTGCTAGTTTTATTCAAATATAATAAAATTATAATCTTGATTTTCATGTGATAATTAGTGAATACCTCATGTTATCAGCTTCAAACCTTCAACGCAGATGTATCTAACAGGATACATGGAGGAGCGCTAAACCCCTAGGATTATACCGTTCATGTGGGGGAAATGGAAGGATTTCAGGCTCACTTCAGGGAACCGGAGCACAGATCCAATTCCCAAGATCAAGAGTCCCTCACCAGCCTTGAAGGGATCTAACACAGGAAACATGCTGTTGCCAGAAACTGCAAGAGGTTTCCTGCCCACAAATTAATTTAGGACTATACTCAAAAATCACCTCAGCTCTCAATAACAACCATACCCACACTATGCTAAACTCTAACTAAATTTAATGCAACTCTCCCAAATATTTTATTATCCCTTAACTAGTAAGCCATTATTAAAAATTTAAAAATGTATGTTTGTATCATAAATTGAACTACCTCATATTAATAATAGAGTAAATTATTGAATATTTGTAATCTACTACTCTTAAAAACCATAGCTCGGGTGGGGATAGAACCCGCGATCACAGAGTCATATAACTTCAGACCGACGCGCTAATCATGATGACGGCTTTGAGGGGACTTGAGCTAGAGCTTGTCACGGACACGCTGGCGGGAGATTCGTCTGTAAATACTTGCATTTGTGGTCACAGTGGTGCCCATGCTAACCTTCCTAGCCCAGTGGCTAGCGCGTCGGTCTGGAGTTTTATGACTCTGATCGTTGGTTCTATCCCCTGCCGTGGTATGGTTTGTTTGCAATCGTGTCATTACGATTTCGTGAGTCGCTACCACTCTGAGGCTGAGTCTGCCCAAAATGCCTCGGCATGATAGTGGCTTTTTTTTTTTTTGTACCACTCAAATTATGAAGTGTGAACACACATTGTAACCTAAACAAATAAATAGTTTTTGATTTTAGGTTTTGATTTGATTTAGGTTCATTAAAAAATTCTTATAGAATTGAATAAAGCCCTTAAATACTATGTTGTACGGACTGCTTTATTGGGGAGCCGGTCATTAACTCAAGAACTGTTTCTTCTTCCTCCAAAGTTGTCGTGCAATAAATTCAGAACGATTTGTCTAACTGACATTAAACTTTCAATTCAGGTGCGTCATACTCAGAGAAAAGTTTGAATTTTATTGGAGTGAGTAATTCCCAATTTGCCTATTTTACATATAAATGGTGTTTTATATTCTTCTTGCTCATTACTTGAGAATATAACCTTGGGCTGAATTCAGAATTGATGGTACATTTGGCTCAAAGAAGATTTCAGGATGTTTTAGCTTCAATTTGACAGTTCTACAAAAGAAATTGAGTTAATGGCTCTCGTGCCATAAACAGAGAATGCATCTTCTGATTGTCTTGAAACTATCAAAGCCGGTGCATCTTATTAATGGAAGGTTGCTAGTCGGCTTTAAGCAAAATAGGGACCAATTTACAATTTTTATTGAAAAATAGGATAGTTTCCATGTGTTAACTTGAGAATGTATTTTCCGATCAGTGTCAGTTTTTCAATTCTGATATACAGCTGCATTAAAAACTTACGTTGCACTCTCTATTATTTCTGTTGTATGCATTATTACGTGCCTGGCAATGGGACAAATAATAATAATTATTTCCCTAATGATGAGCCAGTATACCAGCAACAATAAAATATAAACCAAATGAATTTATCACTAATGGAGGTACAAAATTGACAAGAATTTGCCAGGTCCTAGAAAGTTAAACTGCAAAATAATATTATATAAAAAGTCATTCTGTGGCTAAGCAAAGCGGGTTACGTATATCTATAAATGAGCTGTCATTAAATTTCAACAGCAACGTTCTCCAGTTGTCTTAGATAAGAATACGTAAAAGTTTATGTATATATACACAGCTAGATAATCATTGCTGTAGGGAACGAATAAGTCAAGGCTCATGTAACAAGAAGGACAGGTTAAGAAGCCTATCATGCCTTCGACTACAAAATTAATCGACACTTATAGTTATACTCGTAAAAATCACTGCAAATTTGCCATCCAGTCTATCCGATAATAACCCACAAAAATACCACAACTACAGAGACAAGCCTCAAAAAGACTCCAGATAACACTTCTGTCTCGCATACATAAAAGCGCAAAGACACTAGATTATGTATGACACTGGAGACGGAAAGCGGATGGCAATGGAAGACAACAGATGGCAGCAGAGTGACAACCTGTAGCAAGAAGATAACAGTGTTTCCCACACCATGCCAGGCTTTTAGCCGGAGTGCAGGGCAATATAGAGACAACAGCACACAGCCTATCCTGCTGAATAGTTACCTCCTACTGAATTCAGTATCCAGGCAAGCACTGTGGAGCGAGGTTTAACTGAGAACATCCTACGGAAGTGAACGAACTATCTAGCAACGGCGTTCACTTCTCAAGACAAACCACAAATAAAATTTTCGTAATACTGTGATAGAAATTAACAGAACTGATAACGATGAAGCCAAACCAACTTGAGGGAAGTGCCTGAAAGCGCAGAGGTAAAGGGCTCCTGGTTTACGGGTAGGTTGTTATCTATTTTATGTTGTACAGTTTTTATCCAAATATTATTTTCTATAGTTCTCTAAAACTTACTTTGGAATATCTATGACTGAAATTTATAGTTAAATTACTTGTTCAAGAGACAAACAACCACTGGTTGCTTGGAAGGCAAAGTAACGACACAAAGTAACACAACGTTTCGCCAAGGAAGATGATTTGATAACGCTACCCTGGCAAAAGACTTGCCCTCCTCAAAGTTTCCTTTCTTGTTCTCAGCAAATATTATGGAAATTTGAGCTAGTCTGAAGTTTCTATTATTCTGCTCGTCTTAGCGAGAACTTTATGACCAAGATATTATCATGTAACTGCTGCTTCTGATACACCTTTCAAGAAATATTAATTCATACAGAGACTTCATTATTTACGTCTGTTCGTCCTGATCCCGGGCTTATTTTGACTTGGCCAACTGTTTGAGGCTCTGCTCTAAAATATGTTTTGTTTGGAGAATAAACCTTGGCTCTATACTGGCTCTGTGACGATTGTTCTAAACCACTAGAGGTTATAATGGTAGTAAATGTTTGGATTATGATACTGTGGATTCTTGACACTATGAAGAATTTAACAGCACCATCGCCACAACAACAACCACCACTGCCGCCACTACCACCATTACTGCCATTATTACCGCAATCACCACCACCACCACCTTCCTGACCACCACCACCATCCCGACCACCACCACGCTGGCTGGCTGGCTGGCTGGCTGGCTGGCTGGTTGGCTGGCTGGCTGGCTGGCTGGCTGGCTGGCTGGCTGGCTGGCTGGCTGGCTGGCTGGCTGGCTGGCTGGCTGGCTGGTTGCCTGGCTAGTTGGCACTCTTCCTAAACTTTCCAGGATGCTTATCAACTCTTTACGACTTGACAAGGAAAAGCATTTGTACTTTTTCATTTTTTAATTATTATATTTATATAGAGAACTAAACCGCTGTGGGATATTAACGCAAGAAGGCTCAGTTCTCCATCCAGTAATCTACTTTCTCGAATAGCAGATCTTGTGCTGAGTGACCCACACGGGTTTAGTTATGCTTATATGACAAAGCCATACTAATAAAGAAGAAATGTACTTTGTGTATATTGCTTACGGTTCCTGCCTTGCCTCACCAGTCATTGCCTCCCATCTCCAGGTACTGTTTGCTTCTGCCAGCAAGAGTGAAGACTAAACAGTGCAACTCATTCACGACGCCTCAGCTGTTTGGCGTCTTGGAAGATGTGCATAGTTTTTTTTTCAACTGTTCTTGTCAATAGAAATGATGGTAGAGAATAAATACTGAAATGCCTTTCTAAAATCGTTAATTTTAATGATCTAGCAATTTAGTTCACCGATATTTTTTGAAAGTAATTAATGAAAATGTTAAAACAATTTACTATGTCTGCTGTTCTATAACAAAGAAAAATTACCTTTTTATGGATTACGAAAATAGGGATTATTTGTCAGGTTTCACGGTCAATATGTAAAGTTATTTACCCTCATTACTACTATTCTGAAGTGGTTACAGATATAAAATATTGTCCTCATAAATTTGCACCCAGATAGGTAAATGCTTCTTTGTTACACAGACCAGTTATACAGAAACATGACTCACGAAATCGAAATGACACGATCGCGGGTTCTATCCCCGCCCGTGGTATGGTCAGTTATACAGACTACGAGCTGTTATCCTACGTCAGTTAGTGTGAAAGCCCAGCTTTATCGAAAGTATGCTACCACCCCCTCCTCCCAAGATGCGACCCACAACAGTCGACTAATACCCAGGTAGCCACTTACTACAAGGCGAACAGGGGCAGCAGGTACAAAGAGGCATACCCAACGTTTTCCACCTATGCCGGGGATCGAACCACGGACCCACAGTATATGTGATGAAGTGCATTGCCAACCTAGCCACGGGATACCCTTCGTAGCGTGGACAGTCTTGAACGTTTCATACTCTAGACAGGTCTGTGATTAGTCTCATACCATTACAGGTCTCGGATTTATTTCATATCATGACCAGGTCTTTGATATGTCTCGTACCATGTTCAATACTAGCATAATACAGTAAAGAGATTCTTTGAAATTAAAAAAATCAAGCTTTAAATAAAATGTTTTTGACGCCATTTAGTCCACCGGAAATAAGTTGTTAGATACTGTGTATGCTCGCAGGTAACTACTTCCTACACTTTTAATATAATTAATTGGGTCTTTAAAGAAGCTGGTCTTGTTCACTCACCATCGACCAGACCCACTCAGACTACTAAAGTATTCATGCCAACCAAATTTGACTGTGCAAAGTGTTTCTCGAATGAAATGAGTGAGAGAGAGAGAGAGAGAGAAAGACAGACAGACAAAAGAGAGAGAGAGAGAGAGAGAGAGAGAGAGAGAGAGAGAGAGAGAGAGAGAGAGAGAGAGAGAGAGAGAGAGAGAGAGAGAGAGAGAGAGAGAATATCGTTTTCATTACAGATAATCCCATCATTCAGAGCAAACTCCCAACACTCTGACACATAGGGCTGCAGGGTCGTGCTGGACACTCCACTTAACTAAGCAAAGAGAGGTTTGTAATATATATAGTAGAGGGCGCGCGCATACACACACACACATACACGTATACAAAGACACGCAAAGACATACACACACACACACACACACACACACACACACACACACACACACACATACACGGTGGGGCAAGGAGCTGTGAATCGACCCTTGCAATCACAAACAGGTGAGTACAAATTGATGAGCGCGTGCGCACACACACCTCAACAGCCCTTCAGACCTCGTGATAATACTTTTGGTAATCCAACACCTTGTAATGTTCAATCTCCTAATTCTCTGCATAATATTCACACCACACATTGCCCTCAACATGACATCTCCATTGCCTCCAGCCTCCTCGATGCAACGTTCAAAATCCATGCCTCACACCTATACAACAGTGTTGGTACCACTATACTCTAGTACATTTCCCTGTTTGCCTCCATGGAAAAAGTTTTTATCTCCACGGATGTTTCAATGCACTATTCACCTTTTACTCCCTTATTAATTTTGTGGTTTAACTCAACTTTCACAGATCCATCCGCCAACAATTCTACTCTCAAATATCTGAGAACATTTGTTTCCTCTATATTCCCTCCAATCTGATATCCAGTCTATCGTTGCAATGATTTTTTGTTACTCTCATCACTCTGCTCATTTCTATATTCACTTTTAATTTCCTTCTACATAACCTCCCACAATTCCCTACCAAACTTAGCAACTTCTCTTCGGAAACTTAAAAGCACCGCGTCATGGGAACCAACAATTGTGACAACTATCACTTTGCATTATATTCCTTATCTTTTAATATCACTTTTCGCCCCAACACCCTAACGCTCACATCTTTTCCAACGTCATCTATAAACATGTTAAGCAACCACGTCCATTATTACATCACACATTACAGAAGGGCAATATTTTTAAGGAAAAATATCCTTCTCTCCTACATGCCCTAACCTGAGCTTCACTTTTCCCATTTTTTTACTACACTTAATAGTTTCCCACCTATTTAGTACATTGGTAACATCTGCCACATTGTTTTCATATTTTTACTATCAAATACTTTTTTCTAAATCCATTAATGCAAATTAAAAATTCTAGGTATTTATACGTTTCAATGTAAATACTGTCCAATGCATGAAACGCCAGTTTTTATCAGTATTTAACAAACCTTTAGAATATTTTCCCCATCTTCTCAGTATCTCCTCTGTTGTGTTTTCAACTGCTAAATCAATTTGTTCCCTGTTACAAAAATGTGATATTTATAAAGTATAGACATCTCCAGAGAATACTAGAAGGTCTCCCCCTCTAGCATTCAGTCTGCTTCTGGACTTTCTAACAAGTAGTCAGAAAGAATTCTGGTCCAATTATCCTTTAAAATTATGATAAATTTTTAAGAGTGTTTTAGGATTGCAGCTGATAGCATACTAACAAAATAAATTGAAAAGTTTATTAAAAAAGTTGTCTAGGTGGATATTAAATATAATTTAAGTTATAAACTCCTACACTTCTCTTGTTGTGCAAAGTTAATTAAATTGTACATATAGCAGTATAGAGCTGAAGACACACTTCGTAAAAGTACGACCTAAGTACCGTCTGGTACGTTATCATCAATTATAAAAACAATACTACCTTATACAAGCGTGTGTGAATGTGTGCTCAAAGTGCTCGTTATGTCTCAGTAAGACTAGACTCGACTTAGACTTAAGACTGACTAAACGTTCTCAAATAATCTATCTTCTTGACCAACAAGGCAATCAAAACAGCTTGCTTGAACAATAATGTAACAACAATAATGTAACAAGCAGCAGCACAGCGTCAAGAACAAGGAGACAAAATAGCGACCCTAACTGGGGACCATCAGCAGATCCTCCATAAACATCATAAAACTCCCTTAATACTGAATCTAAGGTCAGTATAACCAAATCCCCGACACGACGGTGCGTAGATGCCACATAGAGTGTCCGTATGGCACATAACCTCATTAGAACGTCAAAAATCACTAAGTCTGAACTATGCTCTGTGAACAGAGTTACACAAAGTTAGAAGAAGTGTTTCGACTCACCAGCGAAACCATACTCTACCAAAACAGTCTAAATAACGAATAAACAAAGACAAGAGACGTGCTCCCCAGACCAGAAGCAGATGGAGAGAGAGAGAGGTGCTGATCGAGCAATGGCCAGCTGTGGAGAGAGATTTCTCGATTACAGGGCTCACACCAGGTGAGATGACCTGACTCGCCCATGTTACTTCAGCAATGGCGCAAAGTACAGCCTGACATAAACAAGCAAGTGGTAGTTAGCAAGGCAGTTTACGATGGCGGATAGTCAATCATAATTCCTTAACGGCGAGTACAATGAGAAGTGAAATATGTTGCATCCTACGTACATACATAGCTAATTTAATAAGCCACATAACAATATAAAGCAAGATATTTTCATTTTAGCTGTTAATGAAAATATCAGCAATATAAAATTATATGAATGAATATATATATCAACTATACATTGTATACACTGTGTCCCTTTCAGGGGGCATTTTATTCACTAGGTTTTCTCATTTTAGTATTTTCACTACAGACTTATTTCTTATGTTGTCTCATATATTCACTCCACCAATCATTTCTCTTCCCTCTAACACCCTACCTAAAACTGTATTCTTAAATTAACCCCATATCTCTTCAACCCCCTCCTCATAACACACACACACATATATACACACAAACATGCATGTGTGTTTGTAAGACAAGCCATGGTGATGGAAATCTTTAGCCCAAGATCTTTCACACATTTCTATGTGTCATCAGGAGCTATACAATTTTGCAAGAACAGCAACATTTAGATTGAGGGGAAAAGAACAAAAAAACACAATACCGTGGATGGAACAATACATACATAACCCGCACAAAGAAGAGAGAAGCTTACGAAGACGTTTCTTTCCGACTTGGAGCATTTAGAAAGTCACACTTTGTAAATGGTCCAAGTAGGACCAAAACGTAGTTGTAAGCTTCTCTATCTTATGTGCGAGTTATTTGTGTATTGAGGGGAGGTTTCCTCAGAGTAAGGTAGAGTGGTGATGCCAGCCAGTTCCTCTCAGGAATGGTCAGGACTCAGGCACCTTCTGTCACCCATTTAACCTATCTTCTCAATCCCTCATGTTGGAGTAGGTAGGTGGAGGGGGCCTCCGAGGCTTACAGAAAGCTGGAAACAGAATATTAGGAAGTGTAACAGTCGGCATTAAGCTACATCTAATCACCGTCAATAAGTCAAGTGACAGGTGTATAATACACTTACATAACACTGAGATTATGTTAACCTTCTAATTAATAAAAGTGACGAATGCACTCAAACTACAAGAAGGTTCTAAAAAATTCTAGGTAGTGTTCAGTAGAATCTCGTCTTGCATCCCTTCCTCAGCCTTCTGAATTATTTCTTTCGTAAACTCACATTGTCTTCTCAGTTCTATGCTCTGAATTCTCTGCACAATATTCACAGTACTCATTATTCTCAACCATGAGATCTCCACTTCCACCAGCCTCCTCCTCGCTGCAGCGTTTAAAGCCTATGCCTCACACCATCATAAAAGAATTACTATCACTATTTCCTTGTAATGATAAACTTCTTTCCATAAATACCTGAACTCCTCACCTATCTTTTTCCTCCTCATCTATTTTTTTATCCACCAAGGCTTTCATAGACCCATCTGACGACATGTCCACTTCCACCAATCTGATACTGTGGATTTTTTTTAATTCTCCTAAATTCAGCATGTGTAAGTATGAATAATATAATTATTGTGTATTAAAATGTGACTCATTTGACCCTTCGAGAAATTTGGTGTGAAGGAGGGTGTGCAGCGGCCGCAGAGTGATACAGGGGAAGACACCATAGTCACTAGTGGGATAATCTGGGAACACTGGTTGTGACATTTTGTGGAATGTAATCAGGCATCATTGAGGTGAAATTGGTGTATATTGGCCTCAGTCCATAATTTAGAAACTGCTGACATGTTCCCGCTGAAGAATTGGGATAAATAGTGTGGAAAACCCTTACAATTCGGCAACAAGGATGGAAAAATAGAGGACTTCGTTCCTTATTAGGAGCACACCTTAGCTAAGTGATACTTACTTATAATGTACAGAAGTTTTGCATTGGCCATCGTAAATTATAGCTGTTGGGTAGCGTTAGGGTGTGTTCCACAAACAATAATTGTGATCCAATAATTAAATGGTGAATACTCTGGTTAAATTTTCCTTTCTATCTATATACATATAATATGTATATATTTGTAGTAAAATGTTGTATAACCAACATACCACCCCTCTCCTTTCAAGTCACAAACCATCATACAGTCCACTTAATATCTTGTAATTTACCAACATTATTGGTATTAATTTTTATGTTGTATTATTTGATAGGCCCGCGTTGTCTGTGGGTGGGAAAGAACGTGTGGGTCTCTAAAACTCCACCTAGCTCAGAGGTACAACTAACATTGGTAAGTACAATAAATTGTTGCTTAGTTGTGTCCCCCTTAAATTATGTGGATGAAATATTTCAGGAATGTCCCTGTGAACCTCATCCCCATAATTTCCCACAGATATCCATTCTATCCAGTTTTTAGCTTAAACTTTTTCTTACTCTTATCACCGTTCTTTTTCCGATGTTCATTTTTAATTTCCTTCTACAAACACACTTGATATTCAGGTAAAATTAAATAAAGTTAAAATGACAATAATAAGCCTAGGCTAATAGTGAATAAAACTATAGAAGCTACGTGACATATTTTTAAGTACAATAATAGCTCACGTCAGGAATACCTAGAAAATATCCGAAATATAACTAAGTTAAGAAGTCATTAATAGACTACAAATGTTAAAAAATAGGTTACCTCAAGCATAAAGACAGCGATCAATCGTTACCACCAGTACCAGGTATATCGAGGCGTATCAAGCACTTCCCTGAAGAGGCCACTGTCTGACTGACCAAGAGCTATAACTGGGAAGTCGAGGTCATCTTGAAGTGAGCAAATATGAGTGTTCATTAAATTTTTTAATAATATCAAGTGTCGCTCAAATTGATATTCCTTTATGTTCTTGGACTCTTCCTGGAGTCTACCTGGAGGATGTTCCAGGGGTCAACGCCCCCGTGGCCCTGTGCATCACCAGGCCTCGAAACTAAGTCCTCTTTGTCTTTCCTGAAAGACATCCAGGTCAGTGCAAATAGGAAGTGCGTCTGCCTGGCGTTCAGCAGACAAAGGATCAAACCTCCAACACCACGTCTTGCGTTGAATGAACCACATGGGTTTAGCGCTTAAAATAAATTATAAAAGAAAAATAATAATTAATGTATTTCTTTTAACTGTATCAAATACTGATACCGCAAAGAGCCAACTACGATACGTTAATTGTAAAACGAATGTATTTAGTTACTCTGTTGCACGTCGTTACTCAACCACTTCATAACAAAATATCACTCGTGTATCGTATTCATCAACGAAAATGAAATGAACATAGCTTTAAAAATTCATGATTACTTTTTACAATTAATAAACTTTCTGGGATAACTTTTCCTTTTTCGTATACCACTTCTTGTTAATATTTAATACTCATTTAATTTTAGAAAGGCAAGCAAGCCTATTTTAAACTTTCATATTTAGCATACGTTTTAGTTATGCTATATTTTTAACCATTCTCATATATATATATATATATATATATATATATATATATATATATATATATATATATATATATATATATATATATATATATATATATATATATATATATATATATATATATATATATATATATATATATATATATATATATATATATATATATATATATATATATATATATATATATGTCGTGCCGAATAAGCAGAACTTGCGATCTTGGCTTAAATAGCAACGCTCATCTTGCCATATAGGACAAGAAAAAATTTGTGTATGCAATAATTTCGCCAAAATCATTCTGAACCTAACGAAAAAATATATTTGATTGTTTAGTACTAAATTATTGTAAACGTATTTAAAATATATTTATTTGGCTTAGGGTAAAATAAATTGCTCTTGTTATAATAAGGTTAGGTAAGTTTTCTAAGATTCTTTTGGTGCAAAATTAAATTTTTTTACATTAACATTAATGAAAAAAAGGGAAAATTTCAAAAAGGACCTAATTTTAAATGAGTTCTTGCTAATTGACCAGTTTTACATATTCGGCACGACACACACACACACACACACACACACACACACACACACACACACACACACACACACACACACACACACACACACACACACACACACACACACACACACACATACACACACACACACATATATATATATGTATATATATATATATATATATATATATATATATATATATATATATATATATATGTATATATATATATATATATATATATATATATATATATATATATATATATATATATATATATATATATATATATATATATATATATATATATATATATATATATATATGTCGTGCCGAATATGTAAAACTGGCCAATTAGCAAGAACTCATTTAAAATTAAGTCCTTTCTAAAATTTTCTCTTATACGTTTAAAGATATATTTTTTTCATTAATGTTGATGTAAAAATTTATAATTTTGCACCAAAAGGAACTTAGAAAACTTACCTAACCTTATTATAACAAGAACAATTTATTTTAGCCTAACCCAACTAAATATATTTTAGATTTGTTTACAATAATTTAATACTAAACAAACACAGTGAAATATATTTTTTTCGTTAGGTTCAGAATGATTTTGGCGAAATTATTGCATACACAAATTTTCACTTGTCCTATATGGCAAGATGAACGTTGCTATTTAAGCCAAGATCGCAAGTTCTGCCTATTCGGCACGACATATATATATATGTCGTGCCGAATAGGCAGAACTTGCGATCTTGGCTTAAATAGCAACGCTCATCTTGCCATATAGGACAAGTGAAAATTTGTGTATGCAATAATTTCGCCAAAATCATTCTGAACCTAACGAAAAAAATATATTTCACTGTGTTTGTTTAGTATTAAATTATTGTAAACAAATCTAAAATATATTTAGTTGGGTTAGGCTAAAATAAATTGTTCTTGTTGTTATTAGGTTAGGTAAGTTTTCTAAGTTACTTTTGGTGCAAAATTATAAATTTTTACATCAACATTAATGAAAAAAATATATCTTTAAACGTATAAGAGAAAATCTTAGAAAGGAGTTAATTTTAAATGAGTTCTTGCTAATTGACCAGTTTTACATATTCGGCACGACATATATATATATATTTATATATATATATATATATATATATTTATATATATATATATATATATATATATATTTATATATATATATATATATTTATATATATATATATATATATAGTGACTCAAAGGGTGATGTTGAGAAATGGCATTACCAGTTAAGTTTAAAGAGTTTGTACTTAACTTAGACAACTCATCGCCTGCACAGCCGCCCCTGCAGACGAGGTCTTGAGAAGCTGTCGAAGTCATCTCTCAACGGGCTGTAAAGATTTATAATTTGTAAGATTATAAATTACCCCTAGAGGGTGTTATGTCAGCATATTTCATTCACTGATGGCTGACAAACTTACTTGTGTGGACTCAAAAGTCCGCCCCTTACTGCCGACTATAGGTTGATTACAAACTCCTTGCGACTCAAGAACTGCGCAGTCCCCCGTACTACAAGAAATTCGTAACCTACCTTGCTCTTGTAGCGTGAGCTATGGTGTTCTTCACACCTTCAACAGATATCGGTGACTTGATAGAAGCTGAAGTGTCCTTGGATGTCCACGTCTTCCATATTCTAGGAAAACACACACTGGTACACTATGTTCCACAAGATTTGTCTTTATTGTTCACAATCTTATCACTAAAGAAGCTGATCACACTTCTCTTAAGTGTTTATTGTGTTTTATGAGACACTTTGTTCACACTAACGCACAGATCGTTCTTTGTTGGTTATCCTGGCGTCAGTGTCACTCTCAGTAGAGTCAAAAGTAATCTGAAGACGCCACAGCACCCCATGCCGTCACTCCCCTAGCACAAAGAAAAAGCTGACCTAGTACTTTTGCTTCCTTGCCACTTCCTCGATGAAGCAAAGCAGAATGTTTGATTCTTGCTGTCTTAAGCATAGACAACAATGTCCACTATCTTTACTATGGTAACAAAGTGGGAGCAGGATTTTCCTTAATTGTCCTGCTAAAGTAATAGATGTACTGTCTCTTATTAAAATACACTCTGCAACACTGGACTGCAAGGAGCAATGGTCACTTGACCACGTCGCATACTCGTACGGCATCTGTGATCAATTATTCACTGTAGCAGTAAACAAGATGCTTGCCCCTTCTGAGAGGGCTGGGCCCCTCAGGGCTGAAAGGGGCTCAAGGGGCTGAAGGGGGCTGATACCCCCCTCCTGGAGAAAATTTCTCCACGCTGGGGGGCGGCGGAGGTTCGCTGCAGGTGAACTATTCATCACTTAACATTAATTTAATTTTCTCACTCGCCAACACTGCTGCTTGTCATTTCTGAACAGCTTTAGTCTGTGCGGTTTCTGGAGAATCACTAATTTCGTTTTCAACACTGTGTAATTCTAACGGCACTAGTTTATTTATTGTCCGCTTATTCACTACACCTTTGCTTAAAACATCAACTGTCCTGATGATTCCATTTGCATCAGGATATATGGTCACAATTTTTCCAAGTGGCCATTGGGACCTCGGACCATCATTGTCAATAATCACTATGTCACCAGGTCTTAAGGACTTATGATTTTCAGGAACACCAGCTCCATAGAAGTGTTCTCTCAATGAGGTGAGATAGTCTTCTCGCCAAATTTTCTCCCAACGTTCAATCACTTTATTAAGGTGTTTGAATTTACGTCTGAGTTGCTCAGGTTGGAAATAAGTAGGATTCCTCACGTCAGGAATACCTAGAAAATATCCGAAATATAACTAAGTTAAGAAGTCATTAATAGACTACAAATGTTAAAAAATAGGTTACCTCAAGCATAAAGACAGCGATCAATCGTTACCACCAGTACCAGGTATATCGAGGCGTATCAAGCACTTCCCTGAAGAGGCCACTGTCTGACTGACCATGAGCTATAACTGGGAAGTCGAGGTCATCTTGAAGTGAGCAAATATGAGTGTTCATTAAATTTTTTAATAATATCAAGTGTCGCTCAAATTGATATTCCTTTATGTTCTTGGACTCTACCTGGAGTCTACCTGGAGGATGTTCCAGGGGTCAACGCCCCCGTGGCCCTGTGCATCACCAGGCCTCGAAACTAAGTCCTCTTTGTCTTTCCTGAAAGACATCCAGGTCAGTGCAAATAGTAAGTGCGTCTGCCTGGCGTTCAGCAGACAAAGGATCAAACCTCCAACACCACGTCTTGCGTTGAATGAACCACATGGGTTTAGCGCTTAAAATAAATTATAAAAGAAAAATAATAATTAATGTATTTCTTTTAACTGTATCAAATACTGATACCGCAAAGAGCCAACTACGATACGTTAATTGTAAAACGAATGTATTTAGTTACTCTGTTGCACGTCGTTACTCAACCACTTCATAACAAAATATCACTCGTGTATCGTATTCATCAACGAAAATGAAATGAACATAGCTTTAAAAATTCATGATTACTTTTTACAATTAATAAACTTTCTGGGATAACTTTTCCTTTTTCGTATACCACTTCTTGTTAATATTTAATACTCATTTAATTTTAGAAAGGCAAGCAAGCCTCTTTTAAACTTTCATATTTAGCATACGTTTTAGTTATGCTATATTTTTAACCATTCTCATATATATATATATATATATATATATATATATATATATATATATATATATATATATATATATATATATATATATATATATATATATATATATATATATATATATATATATATATATATATATATATATATATATCGTGCCGAATAGGCAGAACTTGCGATCTTGGCTTAAATAGCAACGCTCATCTTGCCATATAGGACAAGCGAAAATTTGTGTATGCAATAATTTCGCCAAAATCATTCTGAACCTAACGAAAAAAATATAATTCACTGTGTTTGTTTAGTATTAAATTATTGTAAACAAATCTAAAATATATTTAGTTGGGTTAGGCTAAAATAAATTGTTCTTGTTATAATAAGGTTAGGTAAGTTTTTTAAGATTCTTTTGGAGCAAAATTAGCAAGAAACTCATTTAAAATTAACAAGAACTCATTTAAAATTAAGTCCTTTCTGAAATTTTCTCTTATACCTTTAAAGATACATTTTTTCATTAATGTTGAAGAAAAAATTCATAATTTTGCACCAAAAGAATCTTAGAAAACTTACCTAACCTTATCATAACAAGAACAATTTATTTTAGCTTAACCCAACTAAATATATTTTAGATTTGTTTACAATAATTTAATACTAAACAAACACAGTGAAGTATATTTTTATCGTTAGGTTCAGAATGATTTTGGCGAAATTATTGCATACACAAATTTTCACTTGTCCTCTATGGCAAGATGAGCGTTGCTATTTAAGCCAAGATCGCAAGTTCTGCCTATTCGGCATGACATATATATATATATATATATATATATATATATATATATATATATATATATATATATATATATATATATATATATATATATTATATATATGTAAATATACATATATATATATATATATATATATGTATATATATATATATATATATATATATAAATATACATATATATATATATATATAAATATATATATATATATATATATATGTAAATATACATATATATATATATATATATATATATATATATATATATATATATATATATATATATATATATATATATATATATATATATATAGTGACTCAAAGGGTGATGTTGAGAAATGGCATTACCAGTTAAGTTTAAAGAGTTTGTACTTAACTTAGACAACTCATCGCCTGCACAGCCGCCCCTGCACACGAGGTCTTGAGAAGCTGTTGAAGTCATCTCTCAATGGGCTGTAAAGATTTATAATTTGTAAGATTATAAATTACCCCTAGGGGGTGTTATGTCAGCATATTTCATTCACTGATGGCTGACAAACTTACTTGTGTGGACTCAAAAGTCCGCCCCTTACTGCCGACTATAGGTTGATTACAAACTCCTTGCGACTCAAGAACTGCGCAGTCCCCCGTACTACAAGAAATTCATAACCTACCTTGCTCTTGTAGCGTGAGCTATGGTGTTCTTCACACCTTCGACAGATATCGGTGACTTGATAGAAGCTGAAGTGTCCTTGGATGTCCACGTCTTCCATAGTCTAGGAGAACGCACACTGGTACACTATGTTCCACAAGATTTGTCTTTATTGTTCACAATCTTATCACTAAAGAAGCTGATCACACTTCTCTTAAGTGTTTATTGTGTTTCATGAGACACTTTGTTCACACTAACGCACAGATCAGTGTTCTTTGTTGGTTATCCTGGCATCAGTGTCACTCTCAGTAGAGTCAAAAGTAATCTGAAGACGCCACAGCACCCCATGCCGTCACTCCCCTAGCACAAAGAAAAAGCTGACCTAGTACTTTTGCTTCCTTGCCACTTCCTCGATGAAGCAAAGCAGAATGTTAGATTCTTGCTGTCTTAAGCATAGACAACAATGTCCACTATCTTTACTATGGTAACAAAGTGGGAGCAGGATTTTCCTTAATTGTCGTGCTAAAGTAAGAGATGTACTGTCTCTTATTAAAATACACTCTGCAACACTGGACTGCAAGGAGCAACGGTCACTTGACCACGTCGCATACTCGTACGGCATCTGTGATCAATTACTCACTGTAGCAGTAAACAAGACGCTTGCCCCTTCTGAGAGGGCTGGGCCCCTCAGGGCTGAAAGGGGCTCAAGGGGCTGAAGGGGGCTGATACCCCCCTCTTGGAGAAAATTTCTCCACAGGTGACTCAAAAAGAAAGAAAATCCCCAAAAAGAAAATACTTTCATCATCATTCAACACACTCACCTCATTCACACATAATCACTGTTTTTGCGGAGGTGCCCAGAATACAACAGTTTAGAAGCATATACTTATAAAGATACACAACATATCCCGCCAACCTGCCAATATCCCGAACCCCTCCTTTAGAGTGCAGGCATTGTACTTCCCATTACCAGGGCTCAAGTCCGGCTATATAAAAATAACCGGTTTCCCTGAAGCACTTCACTAAACATTACCCTGCTCACACTCCAACAGCTCGTCAGCTTCCAAATACCATTCGTTTCCATTCACTCCTTTCGAACACGCTTGCTGGAAGTCAAAGCCCCTCGCCCACAAAACCTCCCCTACCCCTTCCTTCCAACCTTTTCGAGGACGACCCCTACCCCGCCTTCCTTCCCCCACAGATTTATACGCTCTCCATGTCATTCTACTTTGATCCATTCTCTCTAAATGACCAAACCACCTCAACAACCCCTCTTCAGCCCTCTGACTAATGCTTTTATTAACTCCACACCTCCTAATTTCCACACTCCGAATTTTCTGCATAATATTTACACCACACATTGCCCTTAGACAGGACATCTCCACTACCTCCAACCGTCTCCTCGCTGCTGCATTTACCACCCAAGCTTCACTCCCATATAAGAGTGTTGGTACTACTATACTTTCATACATTCCCTTCTTTGCCTCCATAGATAACGTTTTTTGACTACACATATACCTCAACGCACCACTCGCTTTTTTTCCCTCATCAATTCTATAATTAACTTCATCCTTCATAAATCCATCCGCCGACACGTCAACTCCAAAATATCTAAAAACATTCACTTCTGCCATACTCCTCCTCCCCAATTTAATATCCAGTTTTTCTTTATCTAAATCATTTGATACCCTCATCACCTTACTCTTTTCTATGTTCACTTTCAACTTTCTACCTTTACACACACTCCCAAACTCGTCCACTAACCTTTGCAATTTTTCTTTAGAATCTCCAATAAGCACAGTATCATCAGCAATAAGTAACTGTCTCAATTCCCATTTTGTATTTGATTCCCCATAATTTAATCCCATCCCCCTCCCGAACACCCTAGCATTTACTTCTTTCACATCTATAAATATATTAAACAACCATGGTGACATTACACATCCCTGTCTAAGACCTACTTTTATCGGGAAATTATCATTCAGCTTCTTCTCATTCATAACATCCACAATCATCTCTTTCTTATCATTTGCACAACATCCACGCATATATATATATATATATATATATATATATATATATATATATATATATATATATATATAGATATATATATATATATATTTATATATTATTGTACCCACGAACAACTGGTATTGATCAATAACAACACTGCGACTAGCGAAGTAGTTGAGCCCATGCTGCTTTGGCCCGCCTCATGGTTATACCTGAAGTTTACCTAGAGAGAATTTCAGGGCTCAACGCCCCAGCGGCCCGGTCTGAGACCAGGCCTCATGGTGGATCAGGTTCTGATCAACCAGGCTGTTACTGTTGGCCGCATGCAAGCTGACATACGAACCACAGCCGGGTTGGTCAGGTACTGACTTTAGGTGCCTGTCCAGTGCCTTCTTGAAGATAGCTAGGGGTCTATTGGCAATCCCCCTTATGTATGCTGGGAGGCAATTGAACAGTCTTGGGCACCGGACACTTACTGTGTTGTCTCTCAGTGTACTCGTGACACCCCTGCTTTTCATCGTGGGAATGTTGTATCTCCTGCCGAGTCTTTTGCTTTCATATGGAGTGATTTTCGTGTTCACGTTTGGAACCAATCCCTCCAGGACCTTTCAAGTGTATATTATCATGTATCTCTCTCGCCTGCGTTCGAGGGAGTACAGATCAAGGACCTTCAACCGTTCCCAGTAGTTTAGGTGCCTTATCGCACTTATGTGTTCCGTGAAAGTTCTTTGTACACTCTCCAGGTCTGCAATGTCGCCAGCCTTGAAGGGGGACCGTTAGTGTACACCAGTATTCCAGCCTAGAGAGCACAAGCGATTTGAACAGAATCATCATGGGCTTGGCATCCCTAGTTTTGAAAGTTCTCATTATCCATTATATCATTTTCCTAGCGGATGAGGTAGATACATTGTTGTGGTCTTTGAAGACGAGTTTCTCTGACATTATCACTCCCAGGTCCTTCACATTACTTTTCCGCTTTATTGTATGGTTAGAATTTGTGGTATACTCAGACACATTTTTAATTTTTTCAAGTTTTCCATATCTGAGTAGTTGAAAATTCTCCTCGTTGAACTTCATATTGTTTTGAGTGGCCCATTCGAAGATTTGGTTGATGTCCGCTTGGAGTCTCGCAGTGTCTTCGATGGAGGTCACTGCCATGGTGATCCGGGTGTCATCCGCAAAGGAAGACATGGAGCTATGGCTTACATCTCTGTCTATGTCAGAAATGAGGATGAGGAATAGAATGTGAGTGAATACTGTGCCTTGTGAAACAGAATTTTTTAACCATGGCTGCCTGGGACTTTACTCTGTTTACTATTACTCTTTGTGTTCTATCTGTCAGGAAGTTGTAGATCCATCTACCAACTTTTCCCGTTATTCTTTTATCCCTCATTTTGTGTGCTATTACACAATGGTCACACTTGTCGAAAGCTTTTTGCTAAGTCTGTGTATACTTCATTTGTATTTTGTTTATCCTATACAGCATCCAGGAGCTTGTCATGGTGGTCCAGTAGCTGGGACAGGCAGGGGCTACCTGCTCTAAACCCGTGTTGCCCTGGGTTGTGTAATTGATGGTTATCAAGGTGGTTGGCTATCATGCTTCTTAGAACCCTCTCAAAGATTTTTATGATATGGGATGTTAGTGCTATCGTCTGTTGTTCTTTGCAACCGCTTTACTATCACCTTTGGGGCTATGTCTGTTGTTTTTAGTGTGTGGGATGACCCCTGTGTCCATGCTTCCTCTCCATAAAATGCTGAAGGCACGCGATAGGGACTTCTTGCAGTTCTTGATGAACACGGAATTCCTCGAGTCTGGGCCTGGGGCAGAGTGCATGGGCACGTCATTAATTGCCTCTTCAAAATCTTGTGGAGTTATAATAATATCCGAGAGTTTTGGGATGACCAGATTTTAGGTTTCGTTCATAAAGAATTCATTTGGATTGTGGACCCTTAGAGTGGCAGTGGCTCGCTGAACACTGAATCATATTGGGATTTTAGTATCTCACTCATTTCTTGGCTGTCATCTGTGTATGTCCCATCCCGCCTAAGCAGCTGCCCAATATTGGATGTTGTTTTTCCCTTAGATATGGCATAAGAGAAGAAGTATTTTGTTTTTGTTTTTTCAATTTCCTTTATGGCTTTTAGTTCTTCCTGTGATTCTTGTCTCCTATAAGATTCCTTCAGCTTAAGTTTGATATTTGTAATTTCATTGACTAGTGCTTCCCTTTGTATTTCAGATATATTGACCCCACTCAACAGCTCTGTGACTCTTCGCCTTCGTCTGTATAGGAAACGTCTCTCTCTTTCTAGTTTACATCTTCTCTTTCTTTTTCTTAATGGGATGTGTCTTGAGCAGATCTCAAGAACCACAGAATTCATTTTTTCCACTCAGATGTTCGGGTCCGTGTTGTTTAGGACATCTTCCCAGCTTGTTTTATTTAGGACATGGTTTACTTGATCCCATTGTATGTTTTTGTTATTGAAATTGAATTTCTTGAAGAGACCTTCATGACTGCTTACATTTTGCTGTTCTGGAGCCCTGTGTATATATGTCTGTACCTCTATTATGTTGTGATCTGAGTGAATTGTCTTTGATACAGTTATATTAGGTATCAGATCATCATTGTTAGTGAAGATGAGATCCAGCGTATTTTCTAGTCTTGCAGGCTCTACTATTGTTACAAAAAACGCGATTCTAAAAGCTTAGAGATCCCCAGTGAATACTAGAAAGGACTGCCCTTCTAGCATCTAGCCTGTTACTGGGTTTTCGTAACAATTAGTCAGTATCCTTGTCCAATTATCCATTAGAATTAAGTATGATTCAATAGTGCTTCAGGATTACAACTGGTAGGCTACTAACTAGAGAAATTAAAATTTAATAAATTTATTGAGTATCGTCTAGAGGTATATTATCAAAGTAAATTAAATTAATAATAATCAAAATAATAATAATCACTTCTCTCGTGTACAGTAGTATTGTGCTGATAGCACATATCACATTTATAATTCTTAAGTACCGTCTGGTACATTAACATTTAATAAGATATTACAAATATGTACAAGTAAGTTTGTGTGTATGTGTGTAAGTGCTCTAAGTAGTTCACTATTTCCCACGACTCGACTAGACTTAAACAAGTGACTGACAAAGTCCTCACATAAACTAACTTCTTGACCAACTGGCAATCAGAACAGTCTGCTTGAACAATAAAAAGAATGCTAAGCCCAATAGCAATATAACAAGCAACTGCGACACAGAATCAGGAACAAGGAGATAATATAACGACACTAAGTAGGGACCATCAGCAGATCCTCCACAAAAGTCACAAAACTCCCATACTACTGAATCTAAGTTCAGCATAAGAAAATCCCCGACTGTGACAATACACAGATACCAGTACAAGTTAGGTCAGAAGCTATATCTCAGGACCTGAGTTGCTTAGAGTGTCTACGCGACACACAACCTCAGTACAACGTCGAAAATCACTAAGTCTATACAGTGTTCTGTGAACAGTGTCTCCAGAACTAACAATAATGAGACAAGAGACGATCTTCCAACAAGGGAACTTCTTGTCTAGAATACGTCCAACCACCAAGCGAGTCTAGACCAGACTGAATACTTCAGGCGAGGTGAGGACACCCCCCCCTCGATCACGTGATAGCTCCGTGGACAGTTACTGCCCAGCAACAGAAGCCAGCAGAGTAACAAACCACAAGCGATAATTACAGTAGTTAGACAATCAAGACTTGAACTGAGCACATAATATGTTACATCCTACCTAACAAAATTTAACTAAGTCAAATAATAATAATATAAAGAAATATATTTACGAATTAGCTATTATTGCAAATATAAGCAATATAAAATTATATGAAAAGGTAATAATTATTTATATACATATTAATCATTGCATCAGGGGTTGCAACAACTATTTGCTGGTTTAAGGTGAATTTGTTGCAGAGATTTAATAGTTCGTGTGTGTGAATTTTCATATTAGCTGCCTCCCGGGGTGATATCTGCTAAAACATTGTTTGCTGTACTCCTCCATTTTAGTTGTCTCAGGTTGAAATCTCCTAGTAGTAAGATGTTTGGGGCAGGAGTTGGGAGATTTTCCAGACAGTGGTCAATTTTCTCAAGCTGCTCCTGGAATTGCTGGGAAGTTGCATCTGGTGGTTTGTATACTACCACAATGACAAGGTTTTGGTTTTCGATCTTTACAGCCAAAACTTCAACTATATCATTTGAAGTGTTTAGTAGTTCTGTGCAAATGAGCAACTCTGTGACATACAGGCCATCCCCATCCCCCCCTTGTTGCCTGTTTAGTCTGTCGCATCGGAAAAGGTTATAACCTGGGATCCATATTTCGTTGTCATAATGATCCTTTATGTGGGTCTCTGTGAATGCTGCAAACATTGCATTTGACTCCATGAGCAGTCCCTTGATGTAAGGAATTTTGTTTTTTGACGGCTTTTGACCCTATATGTTTGCATAGACATATATATGTTCTGGCTCTAATATCTGTTGTTCGGGGGTAGAGGCCAATGTCCGTGCCTCTGCTCCAGAAGTGTTTTCAGGTGTGTAGGATTATTGTCATTTCTTGTCAATCTTTTTCCCCTTCTGTCCCTAAAAAAAACTCTGTCCCTGGAGAGGCTGAGGTTCCTCTCTTTTGTTTCCCATAGTCTAGCTGGTCTGTGTCTTCTAGTCCTCTTTAGATGATATGCCTGGCAGTATGCATTGTAGCATTTTCTTTTATGGATTGATGAGTGACACATTTCTGGGTGAAATAAGTTGCAAGAAAGGAAGTTGCACTCTCCTGTTCTCATGTGGGTGCGGCATTTTTTGGGATGGTCAAAGGTGCATGTCCCACCTGCTTTACCAGATATACCGTGCCTGCAGATACCCAAGGCATAGTATTTACATAGATTGTACTTCTGTTTGCTAGGATTTATTGTAGCTGCGTTCACTGCTGGTGCATTTATTTTTCCTGTTTCCACAATATCTTTTACCCCTGTATGCACATCAGTGCTTCCACCAGGTTTTGCTGGTAGTGTGTCGACACTATTCCCTGAGGCCTCATCCCATTTTGGTCCATCTCCAACAGTATCTCTATTTTGAACCTCTGTGGACTGAATAAGGTTGTCTTCAGTGTCGTCAAGGACAACACTAGTACCCTCACGTCAAGGACATCACTAGGACCCTCCGGAGGACTTTCCTCCAGGACAACCCTAACACTCTCAGCACTGTCCTCCAGCTCAGCACTTGCACCCTCAGGAACATTTTCC
>NC_091294.1:49954849-49974849 GCF_038502225.1 Cherax quadricarinatus | reverse complement strand
TATATGTATATATATATATATGTATATATATTTATATTTGTTTATATATATGTATATATATTTATGTATATATATATTTTTATATATATTTATTTATATATATATATATATATGTATATATATATGTTTATATATATTTATCTATATATATATATATATATATATATATATATATATATATATATATATATATATATATGTATATATGTATATGTCGTGCCGAATAGGCAGAACTTGCGATCTTGGCTTAAATAGAAACGCTCATCTTGCCATATAGGACAAGTGAAAAATTGTGTATGCAATAATTTCGCCAAAATCATTTTGAACCTAACGAAAAAAATATATTTGATTGTGTTTGTTTAGTATTAAATTAATGTAAACGTATTTAAAATATATTTAGTTGGGTTAGGCTAAAATAAATTGCTCTTTATATAATAATGTATATATGTGTATGTCGTGCCGAATAGGCAGAACTTGCCATCTTGGCTTAAATAGCAACGCTCATCTTGCCATATAGGACAAGCGAAAATTTGTGTATGCAATAATTTCGCCAAAATCATTCTGAACCTAACAAAAAATATTTTTTTCACTGCGTTTGTTTAGTATTTAATTATTGTAAACAAATTTGAAATATATTTTGTTGGGTTACGGTAAAATAAATTGTTCTTGTTATAATAAGGTTAGGTAAGTTTTCTAAGATTCTTTTGGAGCAAAATTAAATTTTTTTACATTAACATTAACGAAAAAAATATATCTTTAAACGTATAAGAGAAAATTTTAGAAAGGAGTTAATTTTAAATGAGTTCTTCCTAATTGACCGGTTTTACATATTCGGCACGACACATATATATATACGACATATATATATATATACGGTGGGAGACGGCCGACTTGTTGAAAAAAAAAAAAAAAATATATATATATATATATATATATATATATATATATATATATATATATATATATATATATATTATATATATATATATATATATATATATATATATATATATATATATATATATATATATATATATGTCGTGCCGAATATGTAAAACTGGTCAATTAGCAAGAACTCATTTGAAATTAAGTCCTTTCTAAAATTTTCTCTTATACGTTTAAAGATATATTTTTTTCATTAATGTTATTGGAAAAAATTTTAATTTTGCACCAAAAGAATCTTAGAAAACTTACCTAACCTTATTATAACAAGAGCAATTTATTTTAGCCAGCTAAATATATTTTAGATTTGTTTACAATAATTTAATACTAAACATACACAGTGAAATGTATTTTTTTCGTTAGGATCAGAATTATTTTGGCGAAATTATTGCATACACAAATTTTCGCTTGTCTTATATGGCAAGATGAGCGTTGCTATTTAAGCCAAGATCGCAAGTTCTGCCTATTCGGCACGACATACATATATATATATATATATATATATATATATATATATATATATATATATATATATATATATATATATATATATATATATATATATATATATATATATATGTATATATATATATATATATATATATATATATATATATATATATATATATATATATATATATATATATATATATATATATATATATATATATAGGGAAGTACCACCTCTATAGCTGGAATGGGGACCCTCATCCTCAGAGAAGACAATAAACGTACCTCAGGGAAAGCTCAAGGTTCTCTCTGGAGCTGTTTGAATATTTTCTTCTCCTACCACCCCCTATATATTTTATATTCTATGTGAACCTTTATTAATAAACAAAATACATTTACAGAAAAAACATAAACATGAATACAATGGCACAATGTATCAAAGATCATGAATTTCTTCCAGCTCCTCCGAGGCTGGACGCGAGCCAAGTATGCAGCAAGCATTTTCCCTCCGGATGGCGACGCTGAGGCGCTGGAACATGAAAGTGGCTGCCCTTGGGTCCCTGGTGGTGTCGATGAGTCTGGAACCCAATTCTTTAAGGAAACGTGTGGCATTTTTTCCCCATGATCCCAAGGTCTCTGATCCAACTGGGACAAATTGATAGTGTTGGCTAATGTCCCTGTACTTGCTGATCTTGTACTCCTCCCTGTGGTCAGCAGCTCCTCACTGTCGCCCCACTCTGTGATGGATATAGGTGTCAGCCAGTGTGGACACACAGGTATAGTCCCATGCTAAGAGCTTGCCATTCTTCCAAGGATTGATGGTGATCCCGTCGGGGCGGTTTGCTGGGTTGTGGGTATTATTGGCTGCTAGTGATCGGGGCTCCCTATCGGCAGGGCATCCAGCTGTAGCAAGGGTTCTCTTAATGATGTCGTTGATCTCATTGTGTCTTGCATGCCAGCCCTTGGTTTTGGAACAGTTAAGACAATGTAGACCGTATTGGTCTGCTTGCACTTCGCCACTGCGTTCCCATTGCCGATATGGGAACTGTTTGGAGGAAGTCCCCAGAGTGATGTGCACTCACAGCCTGGAGACGGGCAATCTCCCTATCTGATGTTGCAGCCCTGAGCATGTTGGCAAGCACCTTTTCAGCAATCGGGCCATCCCAGCTTGACTGTTTGTGAGCCAGTGCTGCACTAGGATTTGGTGCTGGAGCAGCAAGAGTCTCCCATTCGGCGATGGCACTGGCATAGCTAGGGTCTTCCATTCCTGCTGAGTCACTGAGGGTGTCAGGAAGAATTTGTCTTATCAACTCGTTTGATGCTATGGAAGAGGATAGGAAAGCTGGTAGAGCAATCTGGGAGGATCTGTGTACTCCTAGCCCTCCAAGCCTGACCGGAAGCGAGGCTTGCAACCACTGTCCATCGGCAAGGGAAAGATTCAATACACTCTCTAACGTGGCCTTCAGGAGAGTCATATTCCTTGAGTTTTGGACTGCTGAAGGCTGGGGAGCATCTCAGAAAATAGGTAAGTTTTGGGATTGACATGCACCTGGTGAGTAGGTAGAAGGCATCGTGTGTGTCAATGTCTTTCATCCTGCTTTCCATCGTCCGGAGGTCTGAGACTTTTTTTCCTAGGTTCAGATCGATGGCATTGGACCCAAAAGGAGCACCGAGGAGGGTGCTATTGGCTGGATCAATGGCTCGTGCTCCTGGTAAAACGGCACTAATATTCTGGATCATCTCTTGATTGGTAGAAATTATTTCACATTTGGTGGGGTTTAAAGAAAGGCCCTGGCTTTCTCCCATGTCTTTAATTTTACTGATGTCCTCTAGGAGAGATTCTGTTGTGCCAGCTAGGGTACAGTCGTCCAGGAACCAGATATTGAGATCGCTGGAGAGTGCCTCCGTGACTTCCTTGATGACCAAACAAAATAGAAAGTGGGCGAGAGGATCCCCCTGTTGCACGCCCTCACTCGAGTCAATTTCATGGTCCCCAAACAATAGTTTGGAAGTCACACTATAACACGATCCTATGAAGGGATAAAGGGAAGGGAAGTTTCTATAAACTGCTTGGAGAGCAGCATCCCTTCTGACTGAGTTGAAAGCGTTGGCAAAGTCCAATTTGACCAAGGATTTTCATCGGACATGTTTTTGATATATACTCGTGCTGCGTGGGCAGCTGCTTCACAGCCCTGTTGAACGCCGAAGCCGAGCTGAGTTGGTTTCAGCATTGCAGCAGCCTCTTGACTCACCCATCTTACTGCAGCCTTGGCGACTAGGCGCCGAAGGGTGTTACCCACTGCAATGGGCCTGATTCCGCCATCCTTTTTCCGGATGGCACACAATGAGGCACCAAAGAAAAGGGATCTGATGGCCTCTGGGACACTGCCAGCCAGGCACAGGTTGGAAAATTTGGTGAGTTCAGACAGCAGCCTCTCTGAAACCTCACCAAGCGCTGGATTGAGTATTTGTTTTAAGTGTTGAGGCCTTAAACCGGTGAAACCTCCTGCTGAGCCCTGTGGAAATGACATAGCAGCTTTATACACATCAGCATCCTGTAAGGTTGGATGTTCTTCGCCTGCTGCAATGTCAGGGAGGTCAATGTTGGTACTGGGAGCCCTGGGTGGATGTTTGTCCTTCAGAGCTTGCGCCGTGCTGACGTCCTTGGGAGCGATGGTATCCTCACTGGTTATAAGTCTCAGAGTTCAAATAGTATTACCCTCTTCTATTTTTTTGCTAATTTGGGCTCTGATTTTTGAGATGTCGGGTGTCCTGTTGTTGGCATTTGCCCGGCGGGTGTTTGTCGCCCTAGGGGGGAGACGGACGAGGTTGTCATCCCTTGGGAATGCATTTATTGCCCTAATAACAAGTGTTGCTAGTGACTTGTCCCTCCTTGGTGGGACAGCCAAGCAGGCATTGCCAAAAAGCAGCAAGTTGTGCCAGGATCTGTTGTTTGAAGGAGCATCGTTGACTTTCTTCAGAAGGTCAGTGAATTTGCTAGCAGCTTGAGGGCGAGCTGCTTTGGGGATGTGTGTCAGAGTCCTGGTGGATGTTAATTTGATTGCAGATTTGAGGTCCTCTGTAGAGGTGAAGTCACGGTAGCTGTCAGCCCTGTCTGCTGGGGAAGGCTGTTGGTTGTTCTCATTTGGAGCTCTCCTGGAGCCTAGACATCCATTGTGTGCACGGATGTTGCCAGATGTGGGATTGAGTGCACATTCACTGTGGCACACCCGGCAGATGCCTCGTGAACGACAGCTTTGGCTCTGTCGTGAAAATTCCTGGGAACCCGCGACTACTTGTGACATTGCTGATATCGTGGGGGTGGGAGGGCGCCAGCTGTGGGGTGACGGGTGACGGGCAGCATGGATGCATGGGGGATGAGGGTGGGGGAGTAGCGAGCGGCGGAACTTGTAATATATATATATATATATATATATATATATATATATATATATATATATATATATATATATATATATATATATATATATATATATATATATATATATATATATATATATATATATATATATATATATATATATATATATATATATATATATATATATATATATATATATATATATATATATATGTAGTATTCGCAAATCATCTGCAGGAGGTTCACAGGACATTACCTTAATTATTACCTGCAAGTAATTTGGGTGAGGTAAGTGGGACTTAAGTCACAGTAGGTCACTGAACTGCACCTCCTTCGAATGCCCATTTCTTCTCCACTTCACTAAAAGCTAGACCACACATTAAATTAATAATTATAATATTAAAACAAGCTACTCTGGTAATTAAGGTTTCGTGGCCTGTATAGGATTAAGCTTGCTGTGAACAACAAATATAATTTGCATTAACACTTACCATCAATTACTGTAGATGAATCACACCACAATACCTGCCTAACACCTCGACCCTACACTGTCCAGCTACTGATCTAAATGCAAAGACTATGGTACACTTCCCTGTGAATGATGTTGCATTATCTTTGCCATCCACATGTAATTCTTGAGGTCCTGCAATTTATCTGTCCTAATTTTTCACCAGGTGACATTAACACGGGTTTCTATTACAAATTCAGGCCCAGCCAACTCAATTTGGCCTACGAGAACGCCCGATTACATTGCATAATCAAAGGACAAGTCTTCACATTATATTCAACATGGTGTCCCTATCGTAAAGGGTTCTTTAATGGAGATATCGAAGGTTGAAGGTAGACACACTTGTAGGATGGTAACTATATTGTCAGACTGAGATGAGGGATGGAGCCCAGCTGCCTTGCCTGTCCGCTGAATGGTCTGCCGCCGAGTGAGGCCGGGGCAGAGGTATGAGCCTACACCTCTGTATCCCGTGACGTCACACAAAGCCACAGGCCTACAAGGGATCTCGTATCTAAAGCACATGGATGATACTAATATGCTATGCTATATAATACAGGGAATACAGGGATCAGCAACTATGCTGACAGCTCGGTCATGTTACGTATGTCGTCACATTTAGTAAAGTATGTAAAAAAATTCCACATTGCTGCCGGGGGATGGTCGTTGATAAACAACGTAAATAAAATTATTTTTGTATTCCACCTTGCTTTACAATTTTTACACACATTTTTAATTAAAATTATCACAGAACTGGCTATGGTATAAAGGATCGACACCATGCCTAACCCTTCTAGGGTAGGGTAGGTGCCTGAGCCCGAGCCTTTAGCTCATAAGACTGTCATTCCCATTAGCCCCCTTGGGGCGGGGATGGCAGACCAGAGAGGCCTAGCTTGTGGCTAGGCCTGGGGACAGTTGGTCCCTAAGATGAGGAGGTACTTGTGCCTCCTCCCATGGGAGACTTAGGTCTCAGACACTCCCTAAAGAGGGAGCCAAGGCCGGGCCACCACTTGGAAAAGGCCCGGGCCGGGAGAATACCGGCGAATCTTTAATAATAATAATAATAATAATAATAATAATATGGTATAAAGATTGAATAAATTACCTACTCACTCCATTTTTTTGCCTATCTTTGTCTATTATTGAACCTTTCACAATTTTTCTCTTTTGAAGACAATTTAGTTTCATATCTCTATCCATTTATTAACTAAATTATCAGATAAAAACAGTAACAAATATTTACTGTTTCATATAGCTATTACTTATTAGAGCGAGGAAGCTTACCATATGTTACATGGCTTCCTGCTGTTTTTAGAAGATTAACATCACATTTCCTTTCCATACCCTTTACAAATGTAGCAAAATAATGACTCTCTTCTAGAAGATGTATTAGCCCCACCGAGTCATTATTCACACAAGACGGTGGCAATTCTACATTATTTTGTGAAAACTTCTCAGCAGCTTCACTAAGCTCTATTGTACAGATTTTCTTGTGGGAGCTTATCAACTATAACTGCACTGATACGTTTTCTCTCACAGCCCAAGCCAACATTTACATACACAGTGTCGTACAACTGGCCCCTTTTATCTGACAGAAAACCAGATAATTTTAAATTTGTCGGATCCCCCATTTGCAGTTTCATATAATTAAGACAACTACGATTAATGAAAGTGCGTTGTAATCCCTGGTCAGTAATGCAGTTACATTTTTTGATTTACACCTTTTATCCTGAATTTTTACATTCACTACAGGTATTGCCACGTCAGCTATGCCATCATCATTAAACATTAGCTGCAGTTTTTACATTAGTAACTGTTGTGTCAGGGTCATCAGCATAATTATTATTATCATCATTATTATCACTGTACAAACCCTTACACATTACACATTACTACATGATGCCTTCCCTTGTGTCTCTGATAACAATTATTCAGTTTCGCATAACACTCCTTTACATTATGACTGCGTAAACATCTGATGCATCTGTCAAGTTTTTCCTATCTTTCTACCTTAACATCCCATGAATTATAAGCATTACAATTCTTGGAGAAATTGCAAAAAAGATAATCCCTCTTGCGCTTTACTTGCCCATTATTAACTAGGCCACTGTTATTAAGGTACTTATTCCTCTTAACTTGACGTGGAGAACCATTATTTTTGGTTCCTGCCACTTGATGTGTGCCTATGCAAACCTATTTATAGGATGAATTATGATGATTTTTTACAATTTGAATATTTTTTTTCCATTTGAGAGACCAGACAGATGATACATCATAGTCATCATGTCTTACATTCTTATAATTATTTGGTTGGCTTGTCAGTTATTAAACAAGTAATTCTTGTAGACCTAATCTTATTTTTTTCCAGAACAAAATAACCTCTGTGGTATTTATTAGACAAGAACTCTATAGTGATGCTGGTCAACATATTTTGTAAGATAGCACTTAATATCCAGTCTGATTCACCCAATTCAAACTTATTACTCAGGGACTTGTGAGTGATTTCCACACGTTACTGAATTCACAAACACAATGAGTAACTGCATGTTGCTACCAACAGTAACAAAACCTACAAGAGTTACGGAGACTAGTGTTTCCCTACTTGACCACATCTGGACCAACACCATATCCCCTTTAAAATCAGGCATAATTACAGATAATACCACAGACCACTACCCTACTTTCCTCATAACAACTCTTGGTAAAATACCCCAAGACACTACTAAAGTCACCTTCAGACTTCACAGTGAGGCAGCCATTAATAACTTCACAACAGCAGTAACAAACATTGACTGGCACACTGAGCTAGAAATCTATACAGATATTGACGAATGTTTTAATAATTTTCTAAAAAAGACCCAATACCTTTATAACAAGCACTGCCCTAAAAAAAACTAAACAGATGACAGCTAAGAGACTGAACAGTCCCTGGCTAACACCCAGCATTCTCAAATCCATAAATACAAAACACCGATATGAAAAACAGTACAGAATGGGTCACATAACCAGAGACCAAACAAAACGTTACTCGTCAATCCTAACCAGCCTGATAAGAAGGGCAAAAAAATTGTATTATGAGAACAGATTATCCAACTTACGAGGTGATATAAAAAAGACCTGGAAGACCCTATCAGAAATTCTGGGAACAAAAAAGATATCACGACATAGCGAAATAAAATTAACAAAATCAGATGAACCCCAACTCCCACCAACAGAAACAGCAAACAGACTCAATGATTTCTTCTCCACTATAGGTCAAAACCTTGCCAATAATATCCCAAGCTCAGATACCCCACCAAATGACTACCTCACTGGCAACTACCCGAACACACTGTTCCTAGCTCCGACTAACCCATACGAAGTCTTCCTTATTATCAACGCACTGAAAAACAAGGCAGGAGATTTAAATACCTTACCACCCTTTATATACAAAAAAGCGTCACAAGTACTATCACCAATCATTGCAACACTCTTTAACAAATCCATTGAATCCTCCACCTTCCCTACAGTTCTCAAAATAGCAAGGGTCACCCCGATCCATAAAGGAGGAGACCAAACAGAGTTGAATAACTATAGGCCAATATCCAATTTACACCCTCTCTCAAAAATCTTCGAAAAATTAATTCATAAACGAATCTACTCCTACCTCATCTCCCATAACATTCTCAACCCCTGCCAATTTGGATTCAGGCCTAATAAAAATACTAATGATGCTATTATACACATGCTAGAACATATATACACTGCAATAGAGAAAAAAGAAGTCCCACTGGGGATCTTCATTGACTTATGTAAAGCTTTTGATACAGTTGACCATGACTTGCTCCACGTAAAATTGTCACACTATGGTATAAGAGGGCACTCCCTCAACTACCTCAAGTCTTACCTCAGCAACAGAAGCCAATATGTGTACGCAAATGGGGCAAGCTCTTCCGCACAACCAATTACAGTTGGTGTCCCACAGGGAAGTGTCCTTGGCCCTCTTCTCTTTCTCCTATACATAAATGACCTACCAAATGCTTCGCAATTACTCAAACCCACACTTTTTGCAGATGACACCACATACGTCTTCTCTCACCCGAGCCCAGTCACGCTAGCCAATACTGTAAACACCGAACTACAGAAAATATCTACCTGGATGAGGACTAACAAACTTACACTAAACATTGACAAAACCTACTTCATTCAGTTTGGTAGCAGAGCTACAGATGTACCTCTTAACATAACGATAAACGGATCACCTATCACAAAGCTAACAGAGGGAAAATTCTTAGGAATCCACCTCTATAATAGACTCAAATTTCATACACATATACAACAAATTTCTAAGAAAATTTCCAAGACTGTAGGCATACTATCGAAGATACGGTACTATGTTCCACAGTCAGCCCTCCTGGCCCTTTATCACTCTCTTATTTACCCCTATCTCACCTATGGAATTTGTGCATGGGGCTCAACAACAACTAACCATCTCAGACCACTAATTACCCAACAAAAGGCTACAGTTAGAATGATAACAAATTCTCACTACAGGCAGCACACTCCACCAATATTCAAAACACTCAACCTACTCACCATACAAAACATCCATACTTATTATTGCACTTATTACATACATAGAACACTTAACTCTGATATTAACCCTCCCCTCAAACATCTCCTTGCCAACCTCAACAGAACACATGACCATAACACAAGGCACAGATCACTCTTTGATGTTCCTCGTGTCCATCTCACGCTATGCAAAAACTCAATGCACATAAATGGCCCTAAAATCTGGAATTCATTACCTGTGAATATAAAAGAAACACTACCTGTTTATAAATTCAAGTCTCTTCTCAAAGTTCACTTACTCACTCAAAACCAAATAAATACTGAATAACTGAACCTTATAAATTGTATATCCTAAATGTTACTCACAATTATATCACACAAATGTTAAACCTAACTTTGTTATTTTTTTTTAAATACACTACCTAACAGAATACTCCATTCTATGCATGCAATGCATGCAAGCATAGGACCTGTCTTTGTAATACTCATTTGTATTTTATAGTTATCTGTTTACAATAATGTCTTATCACTGATTTCATCATTGCTTAGTTAATCTTAAGTTAATTTTAAGCCAGCCCGTAATGCTATGCATATAAGTGGCTTTGGCATGCTGCTCTTACCTGTATTTTTTGTACCTCTGTTTGTATGCTAAATTTCTAAATAAATAAATAAATAAATAAATAAATTTGACCCTAAATTGTTGCAATTATGGTAATTGTGTTTTATAATTCTTAAATTATTAACAATATTTACTAGGTCTAACCTACTTTGATCCCTATTATCAAAGGTCTCCTCTAAAAAGTTAACTGCCTCCATGTAATTAGATTCAATGTTTTAGAACCCTTGAATCAGGGCATAAGCATCGTTTCTAACCTGCCATTTGAGATAAAATAATTTTGTGCTGTCTGCTAGGTCATTCCTCACATGTACAGCAGCCTTAAATACTGACCAGAATTCTTCCCAGCTGTCACACGGACTAAATGTTGGTAAACACTTAGTTTACCACTACTAGATTGCTCAACTGAAGTATTTACTCATTTTAATTTACTTGATACCTCACTTTTACATGACAGTATATTCTCTTCCAGTTCATAATATTAATTAATTAATAATTCCCTTTCATTACCATCTGCACAATTCACAAGCAGATCCCCTTCATATTTTGTGTGATACAGTTTGTATAATACATACTTATTCTCTAATGATTCCAAATATAATTCTAAATTAACCTTATACACAGTTGCTTTTACCATCAATGTGGCAACTATAATCCATTGCACAAACACCATTAATTATTTTTTTTCAATTATATGTGAACCAAGCAATCTATTTCTTTTAAATAAATCATTAAATTAAATTTTCACTGATTACATATCCGAGTTGCAAGGACCAAAGGTTTAATTTGTGAAAAAATAGTTTTGCTGTTATTATTATTATTATTATTATTATTATTATTATTATTATTATTATTATTATTATTATTATTATTATTATTATTATTATTATTATTATTACTATTATTAGCAAGTCACCTGCAGGAAGTTTACAGGACATTACCTGAATTATTACCTGCAAGTAATTTGAGTGAGGTAAGTGGGACTTAAGTCACAGTAGGTCACTGAACTGCACCTCCTTCGAATTCCCATTTCCTCTCCACTTCACAAAAAGCTAGACCTGACATTAAATTAATAATTATAATATTAAAACAAGTTACTTTGGTATTTAAGGTTTCGTGGTCTGTATAGGATTAAGCTTGCTGGGAACAACAAACATAATTTACATTAACACTTACCATCAATTACTGTAGATGAATCACACGACAATATCTGCCTAACACCTCGACCCTACACTGTCCAGCTAGTGATCTAAATGCAAAGACTATGGTGCACTTCCCTGTGAATGATGCATTATCTTTGCCATCCACTTGTAATATTTGAGATCCTGCAAATTACTTGTCCCAATTCTTCAGCAGGAGACATTCATGGGCTCCTATTACAAATTCAGGCCGAAACAACTCAATTTGGCCTCCGAGAACGCCCGATTACATTGTGCAACCAAAGAATCAGCATTCACATTAAATTCAGCATGGCGTCCCTCCTGGCGTCCCTAAAGGCTGTAGGGACGCAATATATATATATATATATATATATATATATATATATATATATATATATATATATATATATATATATATATATATATATATATATATATATATATATATATATATATATATATATATATATATATGTCGTGCCGAATAGGCAGAACTTGCGATCTTGGCTTAAATAGCAACGCTCATCTTGCCATATAGGACAAGTGGAAAATTTGTGTATGCAATAATTTCTCCAAAATAATTCTGAACCTAACGAAAAAAATATATTTGATTGTGTTTGTTTAGTATTAAATTATTGTAAGCATATTTAAAATATATTTAGTTGGGTTAGGCTAAAATAAATTGTTCTTGTTATAATAAGGTTAGGTAAGTTTTCTAAGATTCTTTTGGTGCAAAATTAAAAATTTTGACATTAACATTAATGAAAAAAATATATCTTTAAACGTTCAAGAGAAAATTTCAGAAAAGACTTAATTTTAAATGAGTTCTTGCTAAATGACCAGTTTTACATATTCGGCACGACATATATATATATATATATATAGATATATATATATATATATATATATATATATATATATATATATATATATATATATATATATATATATATATATATATATATAGGTAGTAGGTTGGTAGACAGCAACCACCCAGGGAGGTACTACCGTCCTGCCAAGTGAGTGTAAAACGAAAGCCTGTAATTGTTTTACATGATGGTAGGATTGCTGATGTCTTTTGTCTGTCTCATAAATATGCAAGATTACAGGCATGTCTTGCTACTTCTACTTACACTTAGGTCACACTACACATACATGTACACATTTATTTATACACACTCATCTGAGTTTTCTTTGATTTTATCTTAATAGTTCTTGGTCTTATTACTTTCCCTTTTATATCCATGGGGAAGTGGAATAAGAATCTTTCCTCCGTAAGCCATGCGTGTTGTAAAAGTCAACTAAAATGCCGGGAACAATGGGCTAGTAACCCCTTTTCCTGTAAAGAGTACTAAAAAGAATAAGAAGAAGAAAATTGTCAAAGTGGGAAGTCTGAATGTGCGTGGATGTTGTGCAGATGATAAGAAAGAGATGATTGTGGATGTTATGAATGAGAAGAAGCTGGATGTCCTGGCTTTAAGTGAAACAAAGCTGAAGGGGGTGGGAGAGTTTCAATGGAGAGGAATAAATGGGATTAGGTCAGGGGTTTCAAATAGAGTTAGAGCTAAAGAAGGAGTAGCAATAATGTTGAAGGATAAGCTATGGCAGGAAAAGAGGGACTATAAATGTATTAATTCAAGGATTATATGGAGTAAAATAAAGATTGGATGTGAAAAGTGGGTTATAATAAGCGTGTATGCACCTGGAGAAGAGAGAAGTGTAGAGGAGAGAGAGAGATTTTGGGAAATGTTGAGTGAATGCGTGGGGAGTTTTGAATCAAGTGTGAGAGTAATGGTGGTTGGGGATTTCAATGCTAAAGTGGGTAAAAATGTTATGGAGGGAGTAGTAGGTAAATTTGGGGTGCCAGGGGTAAATGTAAATGGGGAGCCTTTAATTGAGCTATGTGTAGAAAGAAATTTGGTAATAAGTAATACATATTTTATGAAAAAGAGGATAAATAAATATACAAGGTATGATGTAGCACGTAATGAAAGTAGTTTATTAGATTATGTATTGGTGGATAAAAGGTTGATGGGTAGGCTCCAGGATGTACATGTTTATAGAGGGGCAACTGATATATCGGATCATTATTTAGTTGTAGCTACAGTTAGAGTAAGAGGTAGATGGGAAAAGAGGAAGGTGGCAACAACAAGTAAGAGGGAGGTGAAAGTGTATAAACTAAGGGAGGAGGAAGTTCGGGTGAGATATAAGCGACTATTGGCAGAAAGGTGGGCTAGTGCAAAGATGAGTAGTGGGGGGGTTGAAGAGGGTTGGAATAGTTTTAAAAATGCAGTATTAGAATGTGGGGCAGAAGTTTGTGGTTATAGGAGGGTGGGAGCAGGAGGAAAGAGGAGTGATTGGTGGAATGATGAAGTAAAGGGTGTGATAAAAGAGAAAAAGGTAGCTTATGAGAGGTTTTTACAAAGCAGAAGTGTTATAAGAAGAGCAGAGTATATGGAGAGTAAAAGAAAGGTAAAGAGAGTGGTGAGAGAGTGCAAAAGGAGAGCAGATGATAGAGTGGGAGAGGCACTGTCAAGAAATTTTAATGAAAATAAGAAAAAATTTTGGAGTGAGTTAAACAAGTTAAGAAAGCCTAGGGAAAATATAGATTTGTCAGTTAAAAACAGAGTAGGGGAGTTAGTAGATGGGGAGAGGGAGGTATTAGGTAGATGGCGAGAATATTTTGAGGAACTTTTAAATGTTAAGGAAGAAACAGAAGCAGTATTTTCATGCACTGGTCAGGGAGGTATACCTTCTTTTAGGAGTGAAGAAGAGCAGAATGTAAGTGTGGGGGAGGTACGTGAGGCATTACGTAAAATGAAAGGGGGTAAAGCAGCTGGAACTGATGGGATCATGACAGAAATGTTAAAAGCAGGGGGGGATATAGTGTTGGAGTGGTTGGTACTTTTGTTTAATAAATGTATGAAAGAGGGGAAGGTACCTAGGGATTGGCGGAGAGCATGTATAGTCCGTTTATATAAAGGGAAAGGGGACAAAAGAGACTGTAAAAATTATAGAGGAATAAGCTTACTGAGTATACCAGGAAAAGTGTATGGTAGGGTTATAATTGAAAGAATTAGAGGTAAGACAGAATGTAGGATTGTGGATGAGCAAGGAGGTTTCAGAGTGGGTAGGGGATGTGTAGATCAAGTGTTTACATTGAAGCATATATGTGAACAGTATTTAGATAAAGGTAGGGAAGTTTTTATTGCATTTATGGATTTAGAAAAGGCATATGATAGAGTGGATAGAGGAGCAATGTGGCAGATGTTGCAAGTATATGGAATAGGTGGTAAGTTATTAAATGCTGTAAAGAGTTTTTATGAGGATAGTGAGGCTCAGGTTAGGGTGTGTAGAAGAGAGGGAGACTACTTCCCGGTAAAAGTAGGTCTTAGACAGGGATGTGTAATGTCACCATGGTTGTTTAATATATTTATAGATGGGGTTGTAAAGGAAGTAAATGCTAGGGTGTTCGGGAGAGGGGTGGGATTAAATTTTGGGGAATCAAATTCAAAATGGGAATTGACACAGTTACTTTTTGCTGATGATACTGTGCTTATGGGAGATTCTAAAGAAAAATTGCAAAGGTTAGTGGATGAGTTTGGGAATGTGTGTAAAGGTAGAAAGTTGAAAGTGAACATAGAAAAGAGTAAGATGATGAGGGTGTCAAATGATTTAGATAAAGAAAAATTGGATATCAAATTGGGGAGGAGGAGTATGGAAGAAGTGAATGTTTTCAGATACTTGGGAGTTGACGTGTCGGCGGATGGATTTATGAAGGATGAGGTTAATCATAGAATTGATGAGGGAAAAAAGGTGAGTGGTGCGTTGAGGTATATGTGGAGTCAAAAAACGTTATCAATGGAGGCAAAGAAGGGAATGTATGAAAGTATAGTAGTACCAACACTCTTATATGGGTGTGAAGCTTGGGTGGTAAATGCAGCAGCGAGGAGACGGTTGGAGGCAGTGGAGATGTCCTGTTTAAGGGCAATGTGTGGTGTAAATATTATGCAGAAAATTCGGAGTGTGGAAATTAGGAGAAGGTGTGGAGTTAATAAAAGTATTAGTCAGAGGGCAGAAGAGGGGTTGTTGAGGTGGTTTGGTCATTTAGAGAGAATGGATCAAAGTAGAATGACATGGAAAGCATATAAATTTATAGGGGAAGGAAGGCGGGGTAGGGGTCGTCCTCGAAAGGGTTGGAGAGAGGGGGTAAAGGAGGTTTTGTGGGCAAGGGGCTTGGACTTCCAGCAAGCGTGCGTGAGCGTGTTAGATAGGAGTGAATGGAGACGAATGGTACTTGGGACCTGACGATCTGTTGGAGTGTGAGCAGGGTAATATTTAGTGAAGGGATTCAGGGAAACCGGTTATTTTCATATAGTCGGACTTGAGTCCTGGAAATGGGAAGTACAATGCCTGCACTTTAAAGGAGGGGTTTGGGATATTGGCAGTGTGGAGGGATATGTTGTGTATCTTTATATGTGTATGCTTCTAGACTGTTGTATTCTGAGCACCTCTGCAAAAACAGTGATAATGTGCGAGTGTGGTGAAAGTGTTGAATGATGATGAAAGTATTTTCTTTTTGGGGATTTTCTTTCTTTTTTGGGTCACCCTGCCTCGGTGGGAGACGGCCGACTTGTTGAAAAATATATATATATATATATATATATATATATATATATATATATATATATATATATATATATCTATATATATATATATATATATATATATATATATATATATATATATATATAGGGACAAGATAGGAGTCCAGGACCAAAAATTCATTGACGGAGCAATGATCTGGGATAATCTAACGGGCTCTGAGCCAGACCTGCTCCCCCCAACAACTACAAACAATCGCACTGGGATGGTCCAATAGTGGAAAATATTGCCTCAACAATGCTTCAGAGTGTGTCAGGGAAGGATAGAGCCCGCCTCCTGGCAGTGAGAGCCCCTCATGCTGGGGACTTTCTGTTGGCTGTTCCCAACTCCAGCCTTGGCACACGTCTCGACCCACAGACCATCCGCATCGGTGTTGCCCTTCGACTTGCCGCCCCTATTCTCGCCGAACACAGGTGTATTTGTGGCAGTGAAGCAGCAGACCGATTCGGGTACCATGGTCTTGTGTGCCGTAAATCCGAGGGAAAGATTGCAAGACATGAGGAGGTTAATAACATTATCAAGAGGAGCCTCACAACAGCTGGATGCCCAGCAGTAAGGGAGCCACCCCAACTATGCAGATCTGATGGCAGCCAGAAGCGTCCAGATGGTATCACCCTTCAAGCCTGGACAGATGGGAAGCAGGTGGTGTGGGACTATACATGTGCATCTACCTTGGCTGATACCTATCTCCAATACACCAGGGAGGAAGGAGGGGCAGCTGCCAGCTTTAGGGAGTCCCAAAAGTCTAGAAAATATGGAGAACTTGCCCATCATTATATGTTTGTTCCCATAGGCTCAGAGACCCTTGGCTCATGGGGATAGAGTGCATCTAAATTCCTTAAGGAGCTGGGAAAAAGACTCATCAGGGTAACTAGGGATCCCAGGGCAGCTAGTTTTCTGTTCCAGCGGCTCAGTGCGGCTGTTCAAAGGGGTAATGGCTGCTGTATTTTGGGCACACGCCCCAGCTCTGAGGAGCTGGATGAGATTTTCGCCTTATAATCGATGATACACACGTAACAACATGTACCGTATATGCCACCTTTATATCAATAATGTATCTCTTAAATCTTCTGTACCATATTATGTAATAAAATATTCCTATTAGTAAAAAAAAATAAATATGAAAAGATGGGGTGGCAGGGGAAGTGGAATATTCAAACGGCTTCAGGAAGAAATCCAAATATTTTTCCTTGAAGCCTTTTTATCCACTTCTCCGAGGCTATGGGTCCCACAATTTACACCAGAGGTGGACCCCATAATTAAAATATATATCTATATATATATATATATATATATATATATATATATATATATATATATATATATATATATATATATATATATATATATATATTTATATATATATATATATATATATATATATATATATATATATATATATATATATATATATATATATATATATATATATATATATATATATATATATATATATGTCGTGCCGAATAGGCAGAACTTGCGATCTTGGCTTAAATAGCAACGTTCATCTTGCCATATAGGACAAGTGAAAATTTGTGTATGCAATAATTTCGCCAAAATCATTCTGAACGTAACGAAAAAAATATATTTCACTGTGTTTGTTTAGTATTAAATTACTGTAAACAAATCTAAAATATATTTAGTTGGGTTAGGCTAAAATAAATTGCGCTTTTTATAATAAGGTTAGGTAAGTTTTCTAAGATTCTTTTGGTGCAAAATTAAAATTTTTCACATTAACATTAGTGAAAAATATATCTTTAAACGTATAAGAGAAAATTTCAGAAAGGACTTAATTTTAAATGAGTTCTTGCTAATTGACCAGTTTTACATATTCGGCACGACATATATATATATATATATATATATATATATATATATATATATATATATATATATATATATATATATATATATATGTGTGTGTGTGTGTGTGTGTGTGTGTGTGTGTGTGTGTGTGTGTGTATGTATGTAATTTTTTATGTAAATTACATTTCATTTACCTCTGGATTATATACACAGAGAAATGTATGTCTCTCAATGAATATATATTAACAGATCACATTGATCCTCATTTATTGATGCTTGTGTTGTTAATATACACTTTAAACCGAATTACCCAACCAACCGCTTCCGTCTCACTTTATAAAGAGACTGAGGAGTATATTACTCCTGGTGTGATAGAATTTGGAGAAATGTGCATGCGCACTTGGAGGATGGTTATGTTGGTTTACTTGTATTACTGTACTGATTAAGGCAGTGTTGCAGAATGTGGTTGTTTGAGAGCACCTTAGACTAGCAAGATAATTTATGTGATAATTTGGAATCTTCCGCAGTGGTGAAATTCTCACGTTAAACTGAGCCTTGAGAATTTAACGCTGAAAATATATTAACCATATTTTGGATAGAGAAGAGGGAGTGAGGGTGATAATCAACAAACTTCTAACACAGTGGACAATAGACAGGGTAACAAGGTAGTGTTGGTTCTTCCAGTTAAGTAAACAAGCCGAAAGTTGTAAAATATTCACTCTTCCAGGACGGTATGTGTGTGCTTGCTGGTGAAGGACTCGTGATCCGAGGATGTGTAACTGCCCTCCGCTTCCTCGATTTAAATCCTCTGATAAAAATAATAATAATAATAATAATAATAATAATAATAATAATAATAATAATAATAATAATAATACTAATAATAATAATAATAATACTGTTACTTTAATCTATTCAATATATATTCCAGGCTAGTGGGTACGTTTACTGTTGAAATTTTATCACAGGTATGAGAACGAAGAAAATATTTCAAGATCGAACTAAGTTTACGTTACAAAAAAATTAATATTACGTGAAATAAAAGAAAATCGCAAACATTTTTTCTTGTATATACATTCTTTCCTTGACTGTTTAAATTTTTCATTTTAGAAAGCGAACACATCCGCCTTCGCTAAACTGTGTTATTTTTCGACAATAGAATCTAATATAATACACTATTTTATTATCATTGTTATTCATTATTTTTATTATCATTATTATTATTCTACAATAATAGGAAGTATTATTCCCGTAGGAGTCATACAGCTCCGCAATCAGGATCGATCCAAGGAAAGGGTGTATAGGTTCAATTCCTCTCCCTCCTTACCAGACCATCAACTAATACTAAAAGTCGACACCCAGTGAACCATGAACCACCCTTGTCAACATACTTTGGTTTGACCATCTATACAAAGACCAGGTCCAGTAAATTGTTCTTGCAGAACTTTGAAGTGGATCTCAGTGTATGTTGTAATCTAATCCTGCAAGAATCAGCTGGTATCTACTGTTAGTCGGATATTGGGATTCAAAACTTAGCAGCTACACAAGGATCATTAAGGATGCATGTAAACTTTTCACCACTAGACAAGAATGATTTAACCCGTAAAGACAGAATAAAAAAAAAGAAAACTTTCAGCACATGCAGTATTCACTGAGAGACATACTGTCAAGAAGCGAGGTGTCATTTGTCCCCCTGTCTACGACATGGACTTTTTTTTCTCACTGGGTGAGTGTTTTGGACAACTATGGCCATAATCAATCAAGCACCGCTGTCAAGGATTCCTTCGACGATCCAGGTATTACACTGTTTCTCTTCCCTACCAAGTCCAACGTAGGAATATGCGAGGATGTAATCACCGTGCCTCTCTCAGGCCTTAACAGGACCTACACATGTAGATCCTGCCGACAGAAAAAAAATTA
>NC_091294.1:49934849-49947349 GCF_038502225.1 Cherax quadricarinatus | reverse complement strand
GATGCAAATTTTTCCTGTTTGGTACGACACACACACGCACACACACACACACACACACACACACACACACACATGTGTGTACTCACCTATTTGGGTGTGTGTATGTGTGTGTGTGTGTATGTGTGTGTGTGTGTATGTGTGTGTGTGTGTATGTGTGTGTGTATGTGTGTGTGTATGTGTGTGTGTGTGTGTGTGTGTGTGTGTGTGTGTGTGTGTGTGTGTGTGTGTGTGTGTGTGTGTGTGTATGTGTGTGTGTATGTGTGTGTGTGTGTGTGTGTGTGTGCATGTGTGTGTGTGTGTGTGTACTCACCTATTTGTACTCACCTATTTGTGGTTGCAGGGGTCGAGTCACAGCTCCTGGCCTCGCCTTTTCGCTGATTGCTACTAGGTCCTCTCTCTCCCTGCCCCATGAGCTCTATCATACCTCGCCTTAAAACTATGTATGGTTGCTGCCTCCACCACATCACTTTCTAGGCTATTCCATGGCCTGACTACTCTATGACTGAAGAAATACTTCCTAACATCCCTTTGATTCATCTGAGTCTTCAACTTCCAATTGTGACCTCTTGTGTCTGTGTCCCATCTCTGGAACATCCCGTCTTTGTCCACCTCGTCTATTCCGTGCAGTATTTTATATGTCGTTATCATGTCTCCCCTGACCCTCCTGGCCTCCAGTGTCGTCAGGCCGATTTCCCTCAACCTTTCTTCATAGGACAATCCCCGTAGCTCTGGGACTAGTCTTGTTGCAAACCTTTGCACTTTCTCTAATTTCTTGACGTGCTTGACTAGGTGTGGATTCCAAACTGGTGCTGCATACTCCAGTATGGGCCTGACGTAGATGGTGTACAGAGTCTTAAACGAATCCTTACTGAGGTATCGGAACGCTATCCGTAGGTTTGCCAGGCGCCCGTATGCTGCAGCAGTTATCTGATTGATGTGCGCCTCAGGAGATATGCTCGGTGTTATACTCACCCCCAGATCTTTTTCCTTGAGTGAGGTTTGCAGTCTTTGGCCATCTAAACTATATTGTGTCTGCGGTCTTCTTTGCCCTTCCCCAATCTTCATGACTTTGCATTTGGCAGGGTTAAATTCAAGGAGCCAGTTGCTGGACCAGGCTTGTAGCCTGTCCAGATCTCTTTGTAGTCCTGCCTGATCCTCGTCCGATTCGATTCTTCTCATTAACTTCACATCGTCTGCAAACAAGGACACTTCTGAGTCTATCCCTTCCGTTATGTCGTTCACGTATACCAAGAACAGCACAGGTCCTAGGACTGTGTGTGTGTGTGTGTGTGTGTGTGTGTGTGTGTGTGTGTGTGTGTGTGTGTGTGTGTGTGTGTGTCGTACCAAATAGGGAAAACTTGCAATTTTGGATTAAATAACAACGCTCTTCTTGCCGAATAAGGCAAAAAAAATTGTGTATGCAATAATTAGTTTTATTTCGAACCTAACGAAAAAAAATATACATGTATTTCACTGTGTTTATTATAAAATTATTGTAAACTTAACTAAAACATATTTAGTGGATCAGGCTAAATTAAATTGCGCTTGTTTTATTAAAGTTAGGTAAGTTTTCTAAGGATCTATTGGTGCAAAATTATTAATTTTTACATTAACATATACATCTCTCTCTCTCTCTCTCTCTCTCTCTCTCTCTATATATATATATATATATATATATATATATATATATATATATATATATATATATATATATATATATATATATATATATATATATATATATATATATATATATATATATATATAAGCACTGAGACTTATAACCAATGAGGATACCATCGCTCCCAAGGACATCAATACGGCACAAACTCTGAAGGACAAACATCCACCCAGGGCTCCCAGTACCAACATTGACCTCCCTGACATTGCAGCAGGCGAAGAACATCTAACCTTAGAGGATGCTGATGTGTATAAAGCTGCTATGTCATTTCCACAGGGCTTAGAAGGAGGTTTCACCGGTTTAAGGCCTCAACACTTAAAACAAATACTCAGTCCAGCACTTGGCGATGTTTCAGAGAGGCTACTATCTGAACTCACCAAATTTTCCAACCTGTGCCTGGCTGGCAGCGTCCCAGTGGCCATTAGACCCCTTTTCTTTGGTGCCTCATTGTGTGCTCTCTGGAAAAAAAGATGAAGGAATCAGGCCCATTTCAGTGGGCAACATCCTTCGGTGCCTAGTCGCCAAGGCTGCAGTAAGAAGGGTGAGTCAAGAGGCTGCTGCAATGTTGAAACCAACTCAGCTCGGTTTTGGTGTTCAACAAGACTGTGAAGCAGCAGCCCATGCAGAACGAGTGTACATCAACAACACGTCCGATGAAAAAGCCTTGATCAAATTGGACTTCGCCAGCGCTTTCTACTCAGTCAGAAGGGTGCTGCTCTCCAAGCAGTTTATAGAAACTTCCCTTCCCTTTATCCCTTCATAGAATCGTGTTATAGTGTGACTTCCAAACTATTGTTTGGGGACCATGAAATTGACTCGTGTGAAGGTGTGCAACAGGGGGACCCTCTCTCCCCCTTTCTATTCTGGTTGGTCATCAAGGAAGTCCAGTGAGCTCAATATCTGGTTCTTGGATGATGGTACCCTAGTTGGTACAACAGAATCTCTCCTAGAGGACATCAGTAAAATTAAAGTCATGGGAGAAAGCCTGGCCCTTTCTTTAAACCCCACCAAATGTGAAATCGTTTGTACCAATCGACAGATGTTCCAGAATATTAGCGCTGTTTTACCAGGAGCACGAGCCATTGATCCAGCCAATAGCACTCTCCTTGGCGCTCCTCTTGGGTCCAGTGCCATCGATCTGATCCTAGAAAAAAAAAAATCTCAGACCTCCGGAAGATGGAAGGCGGGATGAAAGACATTGATACACATGGTGCCTTCTACCTACTCACCAGGTGCCTGTCAATCCCTAAACTTACCTACTTTTTGAGATGCTCCCCAGCCTTCAGCAGTCCGAAACTCAAGGAATATGACTCTCTCCTTAAGACCATGCTAGAGAGTGTATTGAATCTTTCCCTTGACGATGGACAGTGGTTACAAGCCTCACTTCCGGTCAGGCTTGGGGTGCTGGGAGTAGGCAGATCCTCCCAGATTGCTCTACCAGCTTTCCTATCCTCTTCCATAGCACCAAACGAGTTAATAAGACAAATTCTTCCTGATAACTTCAGTGACTCAGCAGGAATACAGGACCCTAAATATGCCAGTGACATCGCTGGTTGGGAGACTCTTGCTGCTCCAGCACAAAACACTAGTACAGCACTGGCTCACAAACAGTCAAGCTGGGATGGCCCGATCACTGAAACGGTGCTTGCCAACATGTTCAGGGCTATAACATCAGACAGGGAGACTGCCCATCTCCAGGCTGTGAGTGCACATCACTCCAGGGACTTCCTCCAAACAGTTCCCATATCGGCAATGGGAACGCACCTCGACCCTAAGACCCTCTGTATTGCAGTGGCTCTGCGCCTTGCTGCCCTAATTCACTCGGAATATACGTCTATTTGCGGCGAAACACAAGCCGACCAATATGGTCTACATGATCTTAACTGTTCCAGAACCAAGGGCTGGCATGCAAGACACAATGAGGTCAACGACATCATAAAGAGAACCCTTGCTACAGCTGGATGCCCAGCCGAGAGGGAGCCCCGATCACTAGCAGCCAACAATACTCACAACCCACCAAACTGCCCCGACGGGATCACCATCTATCCTTGGAAGACTGGCAAGCTCTTAGCATGGGTCTATACCTGTGTGTCCACACTGAATGACACCCATATCCATCACAGCGTGGGGCAACAGGGAGGAGCTACCAACCACAGGGAGGATCAGAGACCTTGAGATCATGGGGAAAAAATGCCACACGTTTCATTGAAGAATTGGGTTCCAGGTTCATCGACACCACCAGGGACCCAAGGGCAGCCATTTTCACGTTCCAGCGCCTCAGCGTGGCCATCCAGAGGGGAAATGCTTGCTGCATACTTGGCTCATGTCCGGCTTCGGAGGAGCTGGAGAAAATCCATATTCTTTAACATATTGTACCATTGTATTCATGTTCGTGTTTTCTGTAAATGTGTTCTGTCTATTAATAAATTTTCTCGTAGAATATAAAATACTGGGGGTGGTAGGAGAAGAAAATATTCAAGCAGCTCCGGGGAGAGCCTTGTGTTTTCCCTGAGGTACGTTTATTGGCTTCTCTGAGGATGAGGGTCCCCAGTCCAGTTACAGAGGTGGTACCTCCCTATATTTAATATATATATATATATATATATATATATATATATATATATATATATATATATATATATATATATATATATATATATATATATATATATATGTATATATGTATATATATATATATATATATATATATATATATATATATATATATATATATATAATATATATATATATATATATATATATATATATATATATATATGTATGTATATATATATATATATATATATATATATATATATATATATATATATATATATATATGTATATATATATATATATATATATATATATATATATATATATATATATATATATATATATATATATATATATATATATATGTCGTGTCGAATAGGTAAAACTTGTAATTTCGGATTAAATAACAACACACTTCATTCTGAAGATAATGAAAAAATATATATTTCATTGTGTTTGTTTATTATTAAATAATTGTAAACTTATATAAAAATATTTTGTTTGATTATGGTAAATCTAATTGTCTTTGTTATAAGAAGTATAGTTAAGTTTCCTAAGGATCTTTTGGTACAAAATCATTATTTTTTATAATAAAAATTAAACAATATATTTCTTAGGCTTTGAAGCCTAACTTGCACGCCTCTCATAAAGATGTTAATGACTCGTTCACATTCGGTCAAAGGGATTTATATTGTTTTGAACGATGGCTTCCTTCAGATCAGAGATGGTGCTGCGCTCTCCTTGATACAACCAGTCTTTCAGAAACTTCTACATATCATCAGGGAAGGTTTGGGAAACATTCGTCGTTGATTTCGCACTTGAGTGCTCTTTCAGTCACTCGTGTATCATTTTATCGAAAATGAGATAGCAGACACTCTGAACAACTATCTTAAATTTGCCTGTAACAGATTAAATTTACAGTGTAAATGTTCTCCTCCTAACCTTTCCTTATTTTTTTTTTTTGGAGGGGGGATAAGAGGGGAGGCCTATCCTAGGTCTTTTTCATACTCATACACTACCGTCTACACTCTACAGGGTAACTGCGAGGTGAGAGTAAGACACATGTGCAACATCTGGGTATCTTTATTGTAGACGTTTCGCCATCCAGTGGCTTTATCAATACAAATTCCAGGACATAACTTGAAGACAGTAGAACTATGTACAGAAGATGAGGTAATCAGTCCCTCAACCTAGGAGTAGGTGCGAACAGCACCATAGTCGTGGAGATTCTGAAGCAGAAGAAAGAATCCTGGCGCCCACCAGTGAATTTGCCCTCGTCTGCTTCACCTGACGTTACTATATAAGCGCCAGGATTCTTTCTTCTGCTTCAGAATCTCCACGACTATGGTGCTGTTCGCACCTACTCCTAGGTTGAGGGACTGATTACCTCATCTTCTGTACATAGTTCTACTGTCTTCAAGTTATGTCCTGGAATTTGTATTGATAAAGCCACTGGATGGCGAAACGTCTACAATAAAGATACCCAGATGTTGCACATGTGTCTTACTCTCATCTTGTCGGTATTATATACCTTTCGTACACAACTGCGAGGTGCAAAGTAACCAAGCAGCTCCAGCGGCACACACTACTCTACACTGAGACCCGTTGCCGTGTTTGTTGGTTTGAAGGCTGTAGCAAACAACTATGTAGACAGAGACATGAGTATGCAGAACAAACATTTATTTGCGCAATGTTGCGCTTGAAAAGGCTGTTCTTAAACCTCTGCCACATATGTCCTTCTTCACCCTCTCCCTTCATCCCTTCCTGGGACGGCCTCTATCCCTCGTTCATTTCTTCCAGTATTCCTACTTATTTTAGGTCATGTCATCCCATTCTGTATCGTCCTCTTTAAATTATTATCCATCTCAACAATCTCTCTTCTCTACACTGTAAAATACCTTTCATTACTGCACACCGTCTTTAATGTCTGCTCGGAATGCTGTCCATAATGTTCACACCACCATAATGTTCACACCACCATAATGTTCACACCACCATAATGTTCACACCACCATAATGTTCACACCACCATAATGTTCACACCACCATAATGTTCACACCACCACTGATTTCAATTATAACATCTCCTCTGCCTCCTCCCTCCTCACTACATTGTTTACAGTACATGTTCCACACCATTACAAAGAGGTTGGTACGAAAATTCTCCTTTTTTCCTCTAAATATAAACTTTTTTCTCACACGCTTCAACACTCCACCTACCTTTTTCCCCCTTCTCGTCTCACGTGTGGTTCACCTCGTCTTTCATAGACCCATCTGCATACTCGTCCACTTCCAAATACTTGAATATATTCACTTTTTCCCTACTTCCTCCCTAGAATCTGATAGTCAATTTTTCAGTGCATAAACTTTTTCTTATGCTCACCACCTTGCTCGTTACTGTGCTCACTTTTAATTTCCATCTTTCACGCTCCCTCTCAGAGTGGTCCAACAATTTTTGGAACTTCTCCAAAAATGTCCCAGAATAACTGTATCATTAACAGAGTAACTGAGACTATAATTGCATTTGCTAAATGCAGATACATTATTATTATTATTATTATTATTATTATTATTATTATTATTATTATTATTATTTGAATTTATTATTATAGTTATTTATTATTATTATTATTATTATTATTATTATTTGAATTTATTATTATAGTTATTTATTATTATTATTATTATTATTATTATTATCATTATTATTATTATTATCATTATTATTATTATTATTATAATTATTATTATTATTATTATTATTATTATTATTATTATTATTATTATTATTATTATTATTATTATTTGAATTTATTATTATAGTTATTTATTATTATTATTATTATTATTATTATTATTATTATTATTATTATTATTATTATTATTATTATTATTATTTGTCCAACAATTTTAAATTCTTTTTGTCTGGCTTATTTATTTATTTATATTTTGCAATATATCTGTTGTCAGTCATTATTTGATAAATGACCTTGTATCAGGGGGTTCGGACAACTGACTTAACAACACTGAGGCAGTGTAGTAGTTTGTGTTGTGTGTGGTAGTTGCTGTTAATGAACTTTACAGTGTGGTAGTTAGAAGTCAACTCTGGTAGAGAATTTTCTGGCCAAACTGAACCTTGATCCCCTTACAATGAGGATAAATTGTTGGTGAAATGTTGGGCAGCAACCTTGGTGAGAGCTGACGGTGATGAGATTAAGGCGAGAGAGCGAGAGCAAGAGAGAGAGAGAGAGAGAGAGAGAGAGAGAGAGAGAGAGAGAGAGAGAGAGAGAGAGAGAGAGAGAGAGAGAGAGAGACCGACAGACAGAGACAGACAGAGAGACAGGGAGACAGACAGACAGACAGACAGACAAATCAAAGTCAAAATTACGTCACATTAACCAGAAATCACAGTAACCAAAATAAAATTTATATATATTCTTCAGTTACACTCACATCATGACACGGCGTGCTGTCAATAAATGTATTATTCCACCTATAAACATTACCCTCACACTGTATATATTACAGACGCTGTAATTCTCTCGATGTATATACAATGAGAGCAGCAACGTGTGCATTCCGTGAACTGCAAATGTCGGTATAAATACTGCACACTGTGCGTTTACCTAAATGTCCTTCATCTGGATTAAAGTATTCCTGACTGGTGGTGGCGTTCAGGTGACATGCAGCCTTAGTGGCCTTCGCGTAACCGATGGTCCTTACGTTAAACGAAATAGCTACCAACACCTTGTCAAAACTTTGTAAATGGTCCAAGTGGGACAGAAAAGTTGCCGTTTCGGTCCGACTTGGAAGGTTATTTGTGTATTGTTCCAGTCATGGTATTTTGACTCTTTGTTCTTTATCATAGACTCATCTCTCTGAGTCAAGGCGTTTCATGAGTTTCGGGGCGTTATAACAAGCACAAAAAAAAAATCTAAGACACAAGAACAGAGAGGAGAACACTGTAATTTACTGAGAGACAAATATACATGTCATCATAGGAGGACCTCTCAGTTTCCCAGCTGGACGTTTCTATGTATGAAAACAACACACTAGCAACATGTTTTATATAGATATTGTTCGTGTGTCTTTAACATTCCTTTCAAGATAACCACCTCCGAAATTAGCCTACAGAGTGTTTGTATTTTATACCAGGGCCTTTCTATATTATGGACCTGAAGGCCTAATGCAGTAATCCTCAATTATTCTCATTTTCTTACTGATGAAAATGACCTCCAGACTGACTGTAACAGACTTATGTGAACATATGAACACAGTAGTGTTGTATACATGTGAACATATGAACGTCTGTGTTATATAAATGTGAACATATGAACTCTGGTGTTATACACATGTGAATATATAAACTCTGGCGTTATACACATGTGAATATATAAACTCTGGCGTTATACACATGTGAATATATAAACTCTGGTGTTATACACATGTGAATATATAAACTCTGGCGTTATGCACATATTAACATTTGAGCTCTGGTATTATAGACATGTGAACATATGAACTTTGGTGTTAGACACTTTTGAACATTTGAACTCTCGTGTTAGACACTTCTGAACAAATGAACTCTGGTCTTAGACACTTGTGAACATATTAACTTTAGTGATAGACAATTGTTGGCATGTGAATCCTGGTATCAGACACTCGTGAACATTTCAACGCTGGTGTTGAACATATGAACATATGATCCCTGGTATTAGACATTTGTGACCATGAATCCAATTTTGCTAACTTAAAAAGCAAAAAAAAAAAAAAAAAAAAAAAATTCCACGAATTCCACCCATTCATTGCTTGTCTCCTACACTCCAACTATTTTCCCTACGCCTTCAACCCACTCACTGCACCTTCAATCTTTACTACGAGGACAGACTGAAGGCAGTGAATCGGCACTCTCTAGAAAGGTGTAGAATTAGAGGGAGATATGACTCAGGTGGTAAGTAGCTTAGACATTGTCACTGGTAGGCGGGATTTCCCAGTAGAAGTAGGTCATACCCGAGAGACGGGTCAGTAGTGTTGAAGAAGGTTGTTACCTGGAGGTTACCTGGAGATTATTCCGGGGATCAACGCCCCCGCGGCCCGGTCCATGACCAGGCCTCCCGATGGATCAGGGCCTGATCAACCAGGCTGTTACTGCAGGTCGCACGCAGTCCAACGAACGAGCCACAGCCCGGCTGATCCGGCACTTACTTTAGGTATCTGTCCAGCTCTCTCTTGAAGGCAGCCAGGGATTTATTGGTAATTCCTCTAATGCTTGATGGGAGGCTAGTGAACAGTCTTGGGCCCAGGACACTTATGGTGTTTTCTCTTAGTGTACCAATGGCGCCCCTACTTTTAATTTGGGGTATTTTGTATCGCTTGCCCAGTCTTTTACTTTCGTAGGGAGTGATTTCTGTGTGCATATTCGGGACCATTCCTTCTAGGATTTTCCAAGTGTAGATTATGATATATCTCTCTCTCCTGAGTTCCAACGAGTATAAGTCAAGTGCTTCCAAGCGTTCCCAGTAGTTAAGGTGCAGTAAAGGATCTCTGTACACTCTCTAGATCTGCAGTTTCACCTGCTTTGAATGGAGATGTACAGCAGTATTCCAGCCTAGAGAGAACAAGTGATTTGAAAAGGATCATCATTGGCTTGGCATCTCTCGTTTTGAATGTTCTCATTATCCATCCTATCATTTTCTTTGCACTTGTGATCGTGGCACTGTTGTGATCCTTGAAAGTGAGATCCTCAGACATTACTACTCCCAGGTCCCTTACATTATTTTTCCGCTTTATTGTGTGGCCAGAGTTTGTAGTATACTCTGTTCTAGTTATTATCTCCTCCAGTTTTCCATAACGGAGTAGTTGGAATTTGTCCTCATCGAACTTCATATTGTTTTCCGTTGCCCACTGGAAAACTTTGTTTATATCTTCTTGGAGGTTAACCGCGTCCTCAGAAGATGACAGCCTCATGCAGATCCTAGTATCATCCGCAAAGGATGATATGGTGCTGAGGTGTATATCTCTGTCTATGTCTGATATGAGGATGAGGAATAAGATGGGGCGAGTACTGTGCCTTGTGGAACAGAGCTCTTCACTATGGCAGCCTCCGGTTTAACTCTGTTGACCACTAATCTTTGTGTTCGATTTGTTAGGAAGTTGAAGATCCATCTCCCCACTTTCCCAGTTATTCCTTTAGCACGTATTTTATGGGCTATTACGCCATGATCGCATTTGTCAAACGCTTTTGCAAAGTCTGTGTATATTACATCTTCATTCTGATTTTCTTCCAGTGCATCCAAGGCCATATCATAGTGATCCAGTAGTTGTGAGAGGCAGGAGCGACCTGCCCTGAACCCACGTTGCCCTGGATTGTGCAAATTTGGGGAATCCAGGTGATTTGCAATCCTGCTTCTTAGCACTCAAAGATTTTTATGATGTGGGACGTCAGAGCTATTGGTCTATAATTCTTAGCCAATGCTTTGCTGCCACCTTTATGGAGTGGGGCTATATCCGTTGTTTTAAGTGACTGTAGAATTTCACCCATGTCCAAGCTCCTCCTCCATAATATACTTAGAGCACGCGAGAGGGGTTTCTTGCAGTTCTTAATGAATACAGAGTGCCACGAGTCTGGGCCCGGGGCTGAGTGCATGAGCATGTTGTCAATGGCTTTTTCGAAGTCTATCGGAGTTAGGGTAATGTCGGAAATCTGGCATACATTTATGGAGTTATGAGGCTCATTCATGTAGAAATCATTTGGGTCGTCGATCCTCAGACCGATTAGTGGCTCACTAAACACAGAGTCGTACTGGGATTTCGGTATTACACTCATTTCCTTGTTGTCATCTGTGTAAGTCCTATCCTGTCTGAGTAAGGGCCCGATACTAGATGTGGTATTTGCCTTGTTTTTGGCATATGAAAAGAAATATTTCGAATTTCTTTCAGTTTCACTAATAGCTTTAAGCTCCTCCTGTCTCTCCTGGTTCCTGTAAGTTATTTAACTTATGTTCGATAGTTTCCACTTCCCTGGTCAGCGCCTCCTTTCCTGTATCAGATATTCTAGCACTCCTGAGGAGCTCAGTGACTCTTCGTCGTCTTCTGTAGAGGGAACGTCTTTCTCACTCCAGTTTACTCCTGATCTTCTTTCTTAGGGGAATATGCCTAGAACATGCTTCAGCTGCCAGGAAGTTCATCCTTTCAAGGCACTGGTTTGGATCCATGTCATTTAAGATATCTTCCCAACATTTTTCGTTTAGGACACGGTTTGCCTGGTCCCAGTTGATGTTCTTGTTGTTGAAGTTATATTTTGTGAAGACACCTTCACAGTTACATGCATTCTGCTGATTAGGACCCCTATGCATGTACGTCTGGACTTCGATTAGGTTGTGACTGGAATTAGTTGTTTTTGATATTATTATCTCTCTTATCAGGTCCTCATTATTTGTGAAGATAAGGTCAAGTGTGTTTTCTAGTCTTGTTGGCTCCACTATCTGCTGGCTTAAGGTGTGTTTTTCGCTGGCTGAAGGTGTAGAGATATATTTTAAACCAAGGTTCCATGTTGTTGCAGAGTCTGACAAGTTGCGCATAAACAGTATACAATACCGAGAAGATGAAAATTAGACACATGTGCAACATGTATTCTATTCAAGATTGATGGACTGACCACATCGACTCAAGGTTGAGGGACTGATTACCTCATTCTACTCCTGTTCTTCACGTTTCTCCTTTGTATGAACTGATGAAGCCACTGTGTGGCGAAACGTTTCCTCAATAAAGATATCCAAGAGTTGCACATGTGTCTGATTTATCAACGTGTCGGTTCTCTGAACCATTCATCTATAATCCTGTCAGACACTGCAACTTCTTGGGATCTTAATACTTGGGAATTCTTAGCTTGCCTAACCCTTGGGCACGACCTACTTCCACATTGGACAAATGTGACACCACCTACGACTGCTGCACCTCTCCTGCCTACGGTGTATAAGCTACTTCTCTGCACATATAATGTATTCTATTCAAGATTGAGGGACTGACCACATCGGCTCAACGTTGAGGGACTGATTACCTCATTCTCCTCCTGTTCTTCACGTTGCTACTTTGTATAGACTGATGTAGCCATTGTGTGGCGAAACGTTTCCTCAATAAAGATACCCAAAAGTTGCACATGTGTCTAATTTATCAGCACGTCAAGTATTAAAAACCAGTTGTCTCCATTCACTCCTATAAAATACGCTTACGTATGCTTGCTGGAAGTCCAAGCAGCTTGCAC
>NC_091294.1:49909849-49929849 GCF_038502225.1 Cherax quadricarinatus | reverse complement strand
AATTGACAACCAGCACGGTTTCAGGGAGGGAAAATCCTGTGTCACAAACCTATTAGAGTTTTATGACAAGGTGACAGAAGTAAGACAAGAGAGAGAGGGGTGGATCGACTGCATTTTTTTGGACTGCAAGAAGGCCTTCGACACATTTCCTCACAAGAGGTTACTGCATAAGCTAGAGGATCAGGCACACATAACAGGAAAGGCACTGCAATGGATCAGAGAATACCTGACAGGGAGGCAACAACGAGTCATGGTACGTGACGAGGTGTCAGAGTGGGCGCCTGTGACAAGCGGGGTTCCACAGGGGTCAGTCCTAGGACCTGTGCTGTTCTTGGTATATGTGAATAACGTAACGGAAGGGATAGACTCAGAAGTGTCCTTGTTTGCGGATGATGTGAAGTTAATGAGATGAATCAAATCGGATGAGGATCAGGCAGGACTACAAAGAGACCTGGACAGGCTACAAGCCTGGTCCAGCAACTGGCTCCTTGAGTTTAACCCTGCCAAATGCAAAGTCATGAAGATTGGGGAAGGGCAAAGAAGACCGCAGACACAATATAGTTTAGATGGCCAAAATCTGCAAACCTCACTCAAGGAAAAAGATCTGGGGTGAGTATAACACCGAGCATATCTCCTGAGGCACACATCAATCAGATAACTGCTGCAGCATACGGGCGCCTGGCAAACCTACGGATAGCGTTCCGATACCTCAGTAAGGATTCGTTCAAGACTCTGTATACCATTTACGTCAGGCCCATACTGGAGTATGCAGCACCAGTTTGGAATCCACACCCAGTCAAGCACGTCAAGAAATTAGAGAAAGTGCAAAGGATTGCAACAAGACTAGTCCCAGAGCTACGGGGATTGTCCTACGAAGAAAGGTTGAGGGAAATCGGCCTGACGACACTGGAGGCCAGGAGGGTCAGGGGAGACATGATAACGACATATAAAATACTGCGCGGAATAGACGAGGTGGACAAAGACGGGATGTTCCAGAGATGGGACAAAGACACAAGAGGGCACAATTGGAAGTTGAAGACTCAGATGAATCAAAGGGATGTTAGGAAGTATTTCTTCAGTCATAGAGTAGTCAAGCTGTGGAATAGCCTAGAAAGTGAAGTAGTGGAGGCGGGAACAATACATAGTTTTAAGGCGAGGTATGATAAAGCTCATGGAGCAGGGAGAGAGAGGACCTAGTAGCAATCAGTGAAGAGGCAGGGCCAGGAGCTATGAATCGACCCCTGCAACCACAAATAGGTGAGTACAAATAGGTGAGTATACGCACACACACACATACACACACATACAAACACACACACACACAGACACACACACACACACACACACACACACACACACACACACACACACACACACACACACACACACACACACACACACACACATACAAACACACACACACACACACACACACACACACACACACACACACACACACACACACAAACGCACACACACACACACACACACACACACACACACACACAGATCTGGTGGACGAACCAGGGAGGAAAGACTGGGAGCTAGAGCTCCAAAAAAGGGAGGAAGAGTGGGGAAGGAAGATAGTAGAGCTTGGTAAGAAAATGGAGGAGCGGATAGCTGAAGAGTGCAGGAAGTGGGAAGTACAGGTCTTAGCAGCAGAAGCTAGGATACAGTGCTTAGAAGAGAAACTGCAAAGCCTGAAACAGATTAGAGAGACAAATGACAATTCAGGTGTGACATCAGGAAATTCAAAGTCAGGCGCAGACAAGGGGATGGTAAGCAACAACGGAGACATGCCGTACATGAAGGCCCTATCAGACCCACGTGGGGCCAGGGAAAAGACGACGAGCACACTAAGATCAAACGACAGGTCCGAAGACAATGAAGGTATGCTATATGCAGAGATTCTAACAGCCAACTGCAGTAGCAAGGGACAGCTGGTCAGGAAAGACAGTCCACTGAGAATAGAAGTTTCAGATATGACAGGGACTGAAGGCAAGAACATGTCAATGGAAGGAAATAAAATGCCTCAGAGGACGCAGATGGAGACTCAGTGGGAGGAGGAAAGGGCGAGGTCAGTTTTTGTGTACGGGCTCCAAGAAGCCAAGGGGGCCAACTTTGAAGAAATAAAACAGGAGGAGAAAAAAATGATTGAAGGCATCATGAAAACAATAGGGGAGGGCAATATGACCCAGGTGACAAATTTTCAGAGAATTGGGTGGTTTGCGAGTGGAAGGATACGGCCTGTCAGAGTAACTTTCAAGTAAGAATCAGTTTGAACCAGGATTCTGCAAGAGAAAGCAAGACTGAGGGACAAAGAGGGGTACCAGAGAGTATACCTCGACCGCGACAGAACACAAGAAGAAAGGACTACACTGAAAGAGAGGGTACAGAGACGCAAGGAGGAACGAGAAGCAATGAAAATGAGCAGGACCCAGACACAGGAGGAAGGGCAAACACACCCCACAGAATCTCCCACCAAAAGACTCCACCCGCGACATTCCCAACGCAACTGAGCAACCTATACTACAACCCACTCACTGTTCCCTCTGCCACCAATCCCCATATCACAAACCTCACCCCAACAGCTGTCCCTTATGGGCATTCTGACCCCACCCCCATCAACACAAACCCCACCTACACCACAGCCCCATATAGGCCCCCACCAAGGCTCTCGCTCCCCCAACCCCAATATTCTTGCATGACCACAATGATAGAAAAGAAACTAAAGGTTTGGTACACAAACGCGGATGGAATAATGAATAAACATGAGGAGTGGAATGAAAGAATCAGTGAAAAATCCCCAGACATCATAGCAGTCACAGAAACAAAACTCGCTGAGACAATAACAGACACAATCTTCCCAACAGGATATCAGATCCTGAGGAAAGATAGAAGGAGTAGAGGGGGAGGAGGGGTTGCACTGCTCATAAAACACCGATGGGGATTTGAGGAAATGGAAGGCATGGACATGATTGGAGAAAGAGACTACATTGTAGGTACAATTCAGTCCGGAGAACATAAAGTAGTCATTGGAGTGATGTATAACCCACCACAGAACTGCAGGAGGCCAAGAGAGGAGTACGAAGAAAACAACAGGGTGATGGTGGACACACTGACTGAGGTGGCAAGAAGAGCTCACTCGAGCAGAGCAAAGTTACTGGTAATGGGCGATTTCAACCACAGGGAGATCGACTGGGAAAACCTGGAGCCACATGGGGGTCCCGAAACATGGAGAGCCAAGATGATGGATGTGGTACTTGAAAACCTCATGCATCAACATGTCAGGGACACAACCAGAGAGAGAGGGGAGGATGAGCCAGCAAGACTGGATCTCGTGTTCACCCTGAGCAGTTCAGACATTGAGGACATCACTTACGAGAGGCCCCTTGGAGCTAGCGATCATGTGGTTCTGAGTTTTGACTATATAGTAGAGTTACAAGTGGAGAAGGTAACAGGAACTGAAGGGGACAGGCCAAACTATAAAAGGGGGGACTACACAGGTATGAGAAACTTCCTGCAGGAGGTTCAGTGGGACAGAGAAATGATAGGAAAATCAGTAAACGAGATGATGGAATATGTGGCAACAAAGTGCAAGGAGGCAGAGGAAAGTTTTGTTCCCAAGGGAAACGGAAATAATAGGAAGACCAAAACGAGTCCTTGGTTTACCCGAAGGTGTAGGGAGGCAAAAACTAAGTGCAACAGAGAATGGAAAAGGTACAGGAGGCATAGGACCCAGGTAAACAAGGAGATTAGTAGAAGAGCCAGAAACGAGTATGCACAGATAAGGAGGGAGGCCCAGCGACAGTATGAAAACGACATAGCATCGAAAGTCAAATCTGACCCGAAACTGCTGTATAGCCACATTAGGAGGAAGACAACAGTCAAGGACCAGGTGATAAGGCTGAGGAAGGAAGGTGGAGAACTCACAAGAAACGATCAAGAGGTATGTGAGGAGCTCAACACGAGATTTAAGGAAGTATTTACAGTAGAGACAGGAAGGACTCTGGGGGGACAGACCAGATGGGGACACCAGCAAGGAATACACCAACAAGTGTTGGACGACATACATACAGATGAGGAGGAGGTGAAGAAACTGCTAAGGGACATCGATACCTCAAAGGCAATGGGACCAGACAACATCTCCCCGTGGGTCCTTAGAGAGGGAGCAGATATGTTGTGCGTGCCACTTACCACAATCTTCAACACATCCCTGGAAACTGGGCAACTACCTGAGGTATGGAAGACGGCAAATGTAGTTCCCATTTTTAAAAAAGGAGACAGAAAAGAGGCACTAAACTATAGACCTGTGTCATTGACGTGTATAGTATGCAAAATTATGGAGAAGATTATCAGGAGGAGAGTGGTGGAGCAACTGGAACGGAACAGGAGTATAAATGCCAACCAGCACGGATTCACGGAAGGCAAATCCTGTGTCACAAACCTTCTGGAGTTTTATGATAAAATAACAGAAGTAAGACAAGAGAGAGAGGGGTGGGTTGATTGCATCTTCTTGGACTGCAAGAAGGCCTTTGACACAGTTCCTCACAAGAGATTAGTGCAGAAGCTAGAGCATCAGGCGCATATAACAGGAAGGGCACTGCAATGGATCAGAGAATACCTGACAGGGAGGCAACAACGAGTCATGGTACGTAATGATGTATCACAGTGGGCACCTGTGACGAGCGGGGTCCCACAGGGGTCGGTCCTAGGACCAGTGCTATTTTTGGTATATGTGAACGACATGACGGAAGGGTTAGACTCAGAAGTGTCCCTGTTTGCAGATGATGTGAAGTTAATGAGGAGAATTAAATCTGATGAGGACCAGGCAGGACTTCAAAGAGACCTGGACAGACTGGACACCTGGTCCAGCAAATGGCTTCTCGAATTTAATCCTGCCAAATGCAAAGTCATGAAGATGGGGGAGGGGCACAGAAGACCACAGACAGAGTATAGGCTAGGTGGCCAAAGACTGCAAACCTCACTCAAGGAGAAAGATCTTGGGGTGAGTATAACACCGAGCATGTCTCCGGAAGCACACATCAATCAGGAAACTAGAGAAAGTACAAAGGTTTGCGACAAGGTTAGTTCCAGAGCTAAGGGGAATGTCCTATGAAGAAAGATTAAGGGAAATCGGCCTGACCTCACTGGAGGACAGGAGGGTCAGGGGAGACTTGATAACGACATATAAAATACTGCGTGGAATAGACAAGGTGGACAAAGACAGGATGTTCCAGGGAGGGGACACAGAAACAAGAGGCCACAATTGGAAGTTGAAGACACAAATGAGTCAGAGAGATAGTAGGAAGTATTTCTTCAGTCATAGAGTTGTAAGGCAGTGGAATAGCCTAGAAAATGACGTAGTGGAGGCAGGAACCATACACAGTTTTAAGACGAGGTTTGATAAAGCTCATGGAGCGGGGAGAGAGAGGGCCTAGTAGCAACCGGTGAAGAGGCGGGGCCAGGAGCTAGGACTCGACCCCTGCAACCACAAATAGGTGAGTACAAATAGGTGAGCACACACACACACACACACACACACACACACACACTCACACACACACGCACACACACACACACACACAGACACACACACACACACACACACACACACACACACACACACACACACACACACACACACACACACACACACACACACACACACACACACACACACACACACACACACACACACACACACACACACACACACACACACACACACACACACGCACACACACACACACACACACACACAGACACACAGACACACACACACACACACACACACACACACACACACACACACACACAGACACACACACACACACACACACACACACACACACACACACACACACACACACACACACACACACACACACACACACACACACATTACACACACTGAACAGAGTCAGGATGTTCCAGAGATGGGCCAGAGCAACAAGGGGTCATAATTGGAAGTTGAAGACTCAGATGAGTCACAAGGATATTAGGAAGTATTTCTTCACTCATAGAGTTTTTAGGAATTGGAATAGTCTGGAAAGTGAAGTAGTGGAGGCAGGTACTATATATAGCATTAAGAAGAGGTATGATAAAGCTCATGGAGTAGTGAGAGTGGACCTAGTAGCTACCAATGAAGAGGCCAGGCCAGGAGCTACGAATCGATCCCTGCAACCACAATTAGGGGAATACACACACACACACACGCACGCACGCACTCACTACAACTGGACCTCGTTTCTCATTAAGCATATCTATTAATGGAGATATATACCATGAAAGGCTTCTGTGTGCTTTTGATAAGACTATATTGAGCTTCACCTACTTTGTTGAAGCAAACCTTGAAGGGAGAATATCAAGAACGGAAGGGGTAGTGGTAAAGGAACAGAGAAGACTATACAATGATGAGAGACTCCCTGAATGAAGTAGAGTACGATGTAAAAGAGGAAGGATAGTCTATGACTTGGAGTGATAAGAGGAAAAAATTGCAATATGAGTGTGCAACTACTCTGTTGTCAAGACAATTGGCTGTTATTGTTCAATCACAGCATATTTAAGATTAGGAATATTAGAGACTGCTAGAGTGATCACAAACGATTTACAGATGGAGGAAGAGGCTAAAAACTTCATTCAAAGATAAGGTCCTAGAGGTTAGTGTAATACTGTGCATGTCGTCAGAGGGGCACATCACCTGAATTACTCCATAGCAACTGTACAACTGGAGAATTTAAGCTCAGCTTTCAGGCACCTCAACAGTCACTTATAACACCGTATTTAAGAAGTATTAGAGAATATTAAGCTTCGTCATATAACCCACCCTTGATCAGTAATATCCAGAAATTAGAGAAAGTATAGAGGCTCTTAATGAGATCAAACCCAGAATTAAGTTAAAGGATATATATTAAAATACTAAAGATTAAAGAATAAAAGATTAAAGGATTGCAGAGAGAGAGAGAGAGTACATATAACTACGACGTGCAAGATACTTAGAGAACTTGATAGGGCGGATACAAAAGACTATTCGAAGAACAGAAGAGAAAGAGGGGAATAATAGAAGTTCAAGACGTAAATTAGCCACGTGTTTGTCAGGAAATATTTCGTGAGCTTCAAGGTGGCCAGAAGGGTATTATTATTATTATAATCAAGGGGGAAGCGCTAAACCCGGAGGATTATACAGCGCCTGGGGGGGGGGATGTGGAAGGCATTCAGGCTTAATTCGGGGAACTGGAGCACAAATCCAATTCCCTAAATCAAGAGCCCCTCACCAACATCAAGGAACCTTCCTTGAGGGGCCAGAAGGGTAAATGACCTGGTACATACGTGAGGGAGTCAAACTCTATACATAGCTTTATGATTATATACGATTGATCTTGTGAAGTTAAGTGTAAAAAAAAAACTATCACAGCGAAGGAAAATAAAGGGCAAGGAGGTGAGATTACACACCAGTAACCACAACCAACAGAGTAAACACACACCCTTTAAATTGTTGACCTGTCTCACTGACAAATGCGGTGGCAATACCACTGGAAAAAGTCAATATAGAAAAGTGGATAAAACACTTACAGAGGAAAATCCTACTATCCAACAGCTCGGTTTCCGTTCAGCAAACTGTTTTTATAGCAATATATTAAGCTATTGCTTTAGTCATATAAGTTATTTAAATATATGGATGAACTAATAAGAGTAGTAAGGGAGATAAAGTTAGCATATGACAGGTTTCTACAAAGTAGAAGTGATGCGAGGAGGGAGGAGTATATGGAGAGAAAAAGATAGGTAGAGTGGTGAAGCAATGTAAAAAAAGAGCAATTGAGAGAGTAGGTGAGATATTATCAAGAAATTTTGTTGAAAATAAGAGAAAGCTTCGGAGTGAGATTAATAAGTTGAGGAATCTTAGGGAACGAATGGAGTTGACAGTTAAAAATAGGAGAGGAGAGTTATTAAATGGAGAGCTAGAGGTATCGGGAAGATGGACGGAATATTTTGAGGAATTGTTAAATGCTGATGAAGATAGGGAAGCTGTGATTTTGTGAATAGGGCAAGGAGGAATAACATCTTGTAGGCGTGAGGAAGAGCAGGTTGTGAGTGTGGGGGAAGTTCGTGAGGCAGTGGGTAGAATGAAAGGTGGTAAGGCAGCCGGGATTGGTGGGATGAAGATAGAAATGTTAAAAGCAGGTGGGGATACAGTTTTGGAGTGGCTGGTGCTTTTATTTAATAAATGTATGGAAGAGGGTAAGGTACCTAGGGAGTGGTAGAGAGCGAGAGAGTGCAAAAATTATAGGGGAATACATCTGTTGAGTATACCTGGTAAAGTGTATGGTAGAGTTATTGTTGAAAGAATTAAGAATAAGACCGGAGAGTAGAATAGCAGATGAACAAGGAGGATTTAAGAGAGGTAGGGAGTTTGTAGACCACGTTTTAACAGTGAAACATATAGGTGAACAGTATTTAGATAAGGGTAAAGAGGTTTTTGTGGGACTTGTGGATTTGGAAACGGTGAATGAAAAGGTGGATAAGGGGGCAATGTGGCGGATGTTGGAAATGTATGGAATAGGAGGTAGGTTACTGAAAGCAATGAAGAGTTTTTAAGAGGATAGTGAGGCTCGAGTTAGAGTATGTAGGAGAAAGGGAGATTATTTCCCAGTAATAGTAGGCCTTAGACAAAGACATGAGATGTCACCATGGTTGTTCAATATATTTATAGATGGGGATGTAAGAGAAGTGAATGCTCAGGTATTGGCAAGAGGTGTGGGGGTTAAAAGATAAAGAATCTAACCCAAAGTGGGAGTTGCTTTTTGCTGATGACACTGTACTTTTGGGAGATTCTGAAGAGAAGTTGCAGAGGTTGGTTGATGAGTTTGGTAGGATATATAAAAGGAGAAAATTAAAAGTGAATAAAGGAAAGAATAAGGTGATGAGGATAACAAAAAAATTAGGTGATGAAAGATTGGATATCAGATTGGAGGGAGAGAGTATGGAGGAAGTGAATGTATTCAGACAATTAGGAGTGGACATGTCAGTAGATGGGTCTATGAAGGAAGAGGTGAATCATAGAACTGATGGGAACAAATGTGAGTGTTGCACTTATTAGTCTGTGGACACAAAGAACTTTGTCCTCTTAAGGAAATAGGGAAATGTATGAGAGTATAATTATACCAACGCTCTTATATGGGTGTGTAGCATGTGTTCTGAATGTTGCAACGAGGAGAAGGGTGGAGGCAGTGAAGATGTCATGTCTAAGGGCAATGTGTGGTGTGAATACAATGCAGAGAATTCGTTGTTTGGAAATTAGGAGAAGGTGTGGGATTACCAGAACTATTATCGAGAGGGCTGAGGAGGGATTGTTGAGGTGGTTCGGACATGTATAGGAGGTATAGCTCTAGCATGGATAGAGGCATGGCTTACCGGTAGAAAGCAAAGAGTTTCCATTAATGGGGTCAAATATATATATATATATATATATATATATATATATATATATATATATATATATATATATATATATATATATATATATATATATATATATATATATATATATATATATATATATATATATATATATATATATATATATATATATATATATATATTACTTTTTAAATTAACAAATCGGCCTTTTCTCACCAAGGCAGGGTGGCCCGAAAAAGTAAAACTTTCACAATCATTCACTCCATTACTATCTTGCCAGAGGAGTGCGCACACTTCAATTATAAAACTGCAACGTTAACACCACTCTTTCAGAATGCAGTCACTGTACTTCCAATCACCAAGACTCAAGTCCGGCCAGCCGGTTTCCCAGAATCCCATCATAAATATTACCATGCACACGCTCCAACAGCATGCTAAGTCGTAAACACCATTTGTCTCCATTTGCTGTTATCTAACACGCTCATGTATGCTTGTAGGAAATCCAAGCAACTCACATATAAAACCTTATTTGCTCCCTCCCTCTAACCTTTCCTAGGCCGACCCCTACCCCGTCTTCCCTCCACTGCAGATTTTGTAGATGAATGGTTCAGAGAACCGACACGTTGATAAATTAGACATATGTGCAACTCTTGGGTATCTTTATTGAGGAAACGTTTCTCCAGAGTCCTTTGTATGGACTGATGAAGCCACTGTGTGGCGAAACGTTGCCTCAATAAAGATACCCAAGAGTTGCACATGTGTCTAATTTATCACTGCAAATTTATACACTCTTGAAGTCATTCTATTTTGTTCCAACCTCTCTACATGTCCGAACCACCTGTACAACCCCTCCTCAGCCTTCTGGATAATAGTTTGGTAATCCCACACCTCTCCCTTATTTCCAAACTACGAATTCTCTGCATTATATTCAAGCCACTCATTGCCGCAGACGCGACATCTCCAGTGCCTCCTCTCTTCTTGTTTCAACATTCACCACCCATACTTCACACCCATATAACAGCGTTGATATAATTATACTCTCATAAATTCCTCTCTTTGCTTGCATGGACGAAGTTCTTTGTCTCCACAGACTCATCGGTGTACCACTCACCTTTTTTCACTCATCAATTCTTTGATTCACTTTATCTTTCATAGACCCATTTGCTGACACGACCACTCCTAAATATCTGAATACATTCACCTCCTCCATACAATCTCCCTCCAGTCTGATATCCAGTCTTTCATTACCTAATTTTTTGTTATCCTCGTCACCTTACTCTTTCCTATATTCGTTTTTTTTTATTTTCTTCTTTTACGTACTCTACCAAACTGATCCACCAACATCTGCAACTTCTCTTCAGAATCTCCCAAAAGCACAGTGTCATCAGCAAAGAGCAACTGTGACAACTCCCACTTTGTGTTAGACTCTTTATCTTTTTACGTCACACCTCTTGCCAACACCCGAGCACTCACTTCTCTTACAACCCCATCTATAAATATATTAAACAACCACGGTGACATCACACATCCTTGTCTAAGGCCTACTTTCACTGGGAAATAATCTAACTTTCTCCTACATACTCTATCTAACCTGAGCCTCACTATCCTCATAAAAATTCTTCAATGCTTTCAGTAATATTTCTCCTATTCTATACATCTGCAACATCTGCAACATTACCCCTCCTATCCACCCTGTCATATGCCTTTTCCAAATCCGTAAATATAACAAAAAACCACTTTACCCTTATCTAAATACTGTTCGCCTATATGTTTCACTGTAAACACTTGGCTTACGCACCCCCTTACCCTTCGTAAAGTCTCCTCGTTCATCTGCTATCCTACTCTCCGTGTTACATATATATATATATATATATATATATATATATATATATATATATATATATATATATATATGTCGTGCCGAATAGGCAGAACTTGCGATCTTGGCTTAAATAGCAACGCTCATCTTGCCATATAGGACAAGTGAAAATTTGTGTATGCAATAATTTCGCCAAAATCATTCTGAACCTAACGAAAAAAATATATTTCACTGTATTAATTTAGTATTAAATTATTGTAAACAAATCTAAAATATAATTAGTTGGGTTAGGCTACAATAAATTGCGCTTGTTATAATAAGGTTAGGTAAGTTTTCTAAGTTCCTTTTGGTGCAAAATTATAAATTTTTACATCAACATTAATGAAAAAAATATATCTTTAAACGTATAAGAGAAAATTTTAGAAAGGACTTAATTTTAAATGAGTTCTTGCTAATTGACCAGTTTTACATATTCGGCACGACATATATATATATATATATATATATATATATATATATATATATATATATATATATATATATATATATATATATATATATATATATATATATATATATATATATATATATATATATATATATATATATATATATATATATATATATATATATATATATATATATATATATATATATATATATGTCGTGCCGAATATGTAAAACTGGTCAATTACCAAGAACTCATTTAAAATTAAGTCCTTTCTAAAATTTTCTCTTATACGTTTAAAGATAGATTTTTTCATTAATGTTAATGTAAAAAATTTTAATTTTGCTACAAAAGAATCTTAGAAAACTTACCTAACCTTATTATAACAAAAACAATTTATTTTAGCCTAACCCAACTAAATATATTTTAGATTTGTTTACAGTAATTTAATACTAAACAAACACAGTGAAATATAGTTTTTTCGTAAGGTTCAGAATGATTTTGACGAAATTATTGCATACACAAATTTTCTCTTGTCCTATACGGCAAGATGAGCGTTGCTATTTAAGCCAAGATCCCAAGTTCTGCCTATTCGGCACGATATATATATATATATATATATATATATATATATATATATATATATATATATATATATATATATATATATATATATATATATATATATATATATATATGTCGTGCCGAATATGTAAAACTGGTCAAATTAGCAAGAACTCGTTTAAAATTAAGTCCTTTCTAAAATTTTCTCTTATACGTTTAAAGATATATATTTTTCATTAATGTTATTGTAAAAAATTTTAATTTTGCTACAGAAGAATCTTAGAAAACTTACCTAACCTTATTATAACAAGAACAATTTATTTTAGCCTAACCCAACTAAATATATTTTAGATTTGTTTACAATAATTTAATACTAAACAAAGACAGCAAAATATATTTGTTTCGTTAGGTTCAGAATGATTTTGGCGAAATTATTGCATACATAAATTTTCGATTGTCCTATATGGCAAGATGAACGTTGCTATTTAAGCCAAGATCGCAAGTTCTGCCTATTCGGCAAGACATATATATATATATATATATATATATATATATATATATATATATATATATATATATATATATATATATATATATATATATATATATATATATATATATAAATATATATATATATATATATATATATATATATATATATGTATGTATATATATATATATATATATATAGATATAGATATATATATATATATATATATATATATATATATATATATATATATAGATATATATATATATATATATAGATATATATATATATATATATATATATATATATATAGATAGATATATATATATATATATATATATATATATATATCTATATATATATATATATATATATATATATATATACATATATATATATATATATATATATATATATATATATATATATATATATATATATATATATGTCGTGTCGAATAGACAGAACTTGCGATCTTGGCTTAAATAGCAATGCTCATCTTGCCATACAGGACAAGTGAAAATTTTTGTATGCAATAATTTCGCCAAAATCATTCTGAACCTAACGATAAAAATATATTTCACTGTGTTTGTTTAGTATTAAATTATTGTAAACGTATTTAAAATATATTTAGTTGGGTTAGGCTAAAATAAATTGCTTTTGTTATAATAAGGTTAGGTAAGTTTTCTAAGATTCTTTTGGTGCAAAATTAAACTTTTTTACATTAACATTAATGAAAAAAATATATCTTCAAACGTATCAGAGAAAATTTTAGAAAGGACTTAATTTTAAATGAGTTCTTGGTAATTGACCAGTTTTACATATTCGGCACGACATATGTATATGTGCAGTGGTAAAATTAGATTTCAAGAATGCGTTCAATGTCCTGAAAAGAGACGTGGTATTAGCAGCAGTACAAGAACATTTCCCTGGTCTCTTCCCTTTTGTTTCAGCTGGGTATAGCAAGGAATCAATGCTTCTCTTTGGAGAGCATGAAATCACATCATCGGAGGGTGTCCAACAAGGAGATCCTCTTGCACCATTTCTCTTCTGTATAGCAGTTAGGGAAATCACAGTCGGACTGACCAGCGAGCTAAACATCTGGTTCCTAGATGATGGCACACTAGCAGGTACAAAGGAGTCCCTCCTACATGACCTTACACAGGTAATGACACGGGGACAGGAAATGGGTCTCATCCTGAATCCATCCAAATGTGAAATCATCTCAGTCAGTCAACAAGTGATAAATGCAGTGAGATCAAAACTACCAGGAGCAGCAGTCATTGCCCCCACAAATAGTGTCTTGCTAGGATCACCTCTGGGAAGCAATGCCATTGACACAATTCTCAGGAAGAAATTGGAAGAGTTAAGGAGAATGGAACAACGAATAGGCAATCTGGACACCCACGATGCCTTGTACCTTCTCACAAAGTGCTTGAGTCTGCCCAGGTTGACATATTTCCTAAGATGTGCACCTTCATATGATAACCCTATACTGCACGAATATGACAGTATTCTGAGGCAGATTTTTACGAAAGTACTTAACCTTACTCTAGAAGACGGGCAGTGGAACCAAGCTACACTTCCAGTCAGACTAGGAGACATTGGTGTCCGCAAGTCATCACAGATTGCGTTACCTGCTTTTCTGTCCTCGTGTATTGCATCCAGAGAGCTTGTAGCAGCGATTCTCTCTGAACATCTTAGGGACAAGATTGGAGTCCATGGCCAAAAATAATCTAACGGGCTCTGAAACCAGAGATGCTCTCCCAAACAACTACAAACAATCGCACTGGGATGGTCCAATAGTGGAAAATATAGCCTCAACAATGCTTCAGAGTGTGTCAGGGAAGGATAGAGCCCGCCTCCTGGCAGTGAGAGCCCCTCATGCTGGGGACTTTCTGTTGGCTGTTCCCAACTCCAGCCTTGGCACACGCCTCGACCCACAGACCATCCGCATCGGTGTTGCCCTTCGACTTGCCGCCACTATTCTCGCCGAACACAGGTGTATTTGTGGCAGTGAAGCAGCAGACCGATTCGGGTACCATGGTCTTGTGTGCCGTAAATCCGAGGGAAAGATTGCAAGACATGAGGAGGTTAATAACATTATCAAGAGGAGCCTCACAACAGTTGGATGCCCAGCAGTAAGGGAGCCACCCTAACTATGCAGATCTGATGGCAGCCAGAAGCGTCCAGATGGAATCACCCTTCAAGCCTGGACAGATGGGAAGCAGGTGGTGTGGGACTATACATGTGCATCTACCTTGGCTGATACCTATCTCCAATACACCAGGGAGGAAGGAGGGGCAGCTGCCAGCTTCAGGGAGTCACAAAAGTCTAGAAAATATGAAGAACTTGCCCATCATTATATGTTTGTTCCCATAGGCTCAGAGATCCTTGGCTCATGGAGAAAGAGTACATCTAAATTCCTTAAGGAGCTGGGAAAAAGACTCATCAGGGTAACTAGGGATCCCAGGGCAGCTAGTTTTCTGTTCCAGCGGCTCAGTGCGGCTGTTCAAAGGGGTAATGCATGCTGTATTTTGGGCACACGCCCCAGCTCTGAGGAGCTGGATGAGATTTTCGCCTTATAATCGGTGATACACACGTAACAACATGTACCGTATATGCCACCTTTATATCAACAATGTATCTCTTAAATCTTCTGTACCATATTATGTAATAAAATATTCCTATTGGTAAAAAAAAAATATACTAAAAGATGGGGTGGTAGGGGAAGTGGAATATTCAAACGGCTTCAGAAAGAAATCCAAATATTCTTCCTTGAAGCCTTTTTATCCACTTCTCCGAGGCTATGGGTCCCACAATTTACACCAGAGGTGGGCCCAATTATATATATATATATATATATATATATATATATATATATATATATATATATATATATAGTATATATATACATACATATGTCGTGCCGAATGGGCAGAACTTGCGATCTTGGCTTAAATAGCAATGCTCATCTTGCCATATGAGACGAGTGAAAATTTGTGTATGCAATAATTTCGCCAAAATCATTCTGAACCTAACGAAAAAAATATATTTCACTGTGTTTGTTTGGTATTAAATTACTGTAAACAAATCTAAAATATATTTAGTTGGGTTAGGCTTAAATAAATTGCTCTTGTTAAAATAAGGTTAGGTAAGTTTTCTAAGATTCTTTTGGTGCAAAATTATAAATTTTTACATAAACATTAATGAAAAAAAATATTTCTTTAAAAGTATAAGAGAAAATTTTTGAAAGGACTTCATTTTGAGTGAGTTCTTGCTAACTGACCAGTTTTACATATTCGGCACGACATATACATATATATATACATGTATATATATATATATATATATATATATATATATATATATATATATATATATATATATATATATATATATATATATATATATATATATATATATGTATATATATATATATATATATATATATATATATATATATATATATATATATATATATATATATATATGTGTGTGTGTGTGTGTGTGTGTGTGTGTGTGTGTGTGTGTGTGTGTGTGTGTGCAAGGAAATCGCGAGAGAAGGCGTTTGTGTATATTTCCTCTGCTCTCGCGAATTCTTTGCATTGTTAAAATCTCTAGTAAGGCTGATGCATGCAGGGGATGAGATTAAAAGCTGTAAGCCTTCTCCCTGAAAGCTGGCTGCCTTGGATCAAAGTCTAGCGCAAGCTGGACTCCAAGGTATTGGTCCAGTGTGGTGAGTTTGGTATAGCACTGCGTACCTTGTTCTAAGGTTCGTATATATATATATATATATATATATATATATATATATATATATATATATATATATATATATATATATATATATATATATATATGTATATATATATATATATATATATATATATATATATATATATATATATATATATATATATATATATATATATATATATATATATATATATATATATATATATATATATATATATATATATATATATATATATATATATATATATATATATATATATATATTTCTGCTGTAACTACGCCGTATTATACTTATATTCATTTGGAATCACTAAATAAAAAAGGGTCTTATAACACATGTGGAATGACGGGTAATCAGCTCTGACTGAATGAGAGGGCAGGTCCAACTTCTTGGATCATTCCCTTTTACCATTAAGAAATATCCCTTCCTTGAAGGAAAACTACGCGGTAAAAAAAATATTTATAAGGATGGTACCTGCATAGGGAGTGCTAGTGCCGCAGGGGAGACTTCATGAAGCAGGGAAGCAGATTAGAGCGGAGGTGCAGGTAGAGCCAAGACTCCGTCATTGAGGTAACTCCTTTAGTCCCCCAGCCTTGAGGCACCTCAAGGTACATCAAAGTCTCTCCCTCTCTGTGTTGAGCTTGCTTCCGGAGCCTCCACTCCTTATCCTCCCTCCTTCCATCCCTCCCTCCATCCCTCCCGGAGTACCTACCACCACCCTCTCTCCTTCCTTCCTCCCTCGCTGGCAACTGCATAGAAATGGAAGATACATTGAAATTTGTGGGGAATATTTGGGCCGTATTGGGTATTCGGAACCCGTTTGGAAGTGGATTGATCAAATTGGGTTCTTCGTCCATGACTCGTAGCTCAGGCTTTTGCGGTGTGGTTAGTGGGATGGTTGGAGCACTGGCTCAGTTAAAACACAAACTTTCTTAAATATTATTATCATTAAATATATATATATATATATATATATATATATATATATATATATATATATATATATATATATATATATATATATATATATATATATATATATATATATATATATATATATATATATATATATATATATATATATATATATATTATCACACTGGCCGATTCCCACCAAGGCAGGGTGGCCCGAAAAAGAAAAACTTTCACCATCATTCACTCCATCACTGTCTTGCCAGAAGGGTGCTTTACACTACAGTTTTTAAACTGCAACATTAACACCCCTCCTTCAGAGTGCAGGCACTGTACTTCCCATCTCCAGGACTCAAGTCCGGCCTGCCGGTTTCCCTGAACCCCTTCATAAATGTTGCTTTGCTCACACTCCAACAGCAGGTCAAGTATTAAAAACCATTCGTCTCCATTCACTCCTATCAAACACGCTCACACACGCCTACTGGAAGTCCAAGCCCCTCGCACACAAAACCTCCTTTACCCCCTCCCTCCAACCTTTCCTAGGCCGACTCCTACCCCGCCTTCCTTCCACTACAGACTGATACACTCTTGAAGTCATTCTGTTTAACTCCATTCTCTCTACATGTCCGAACCACCTCAACAACCCTTCCTCAGCCCTCTGCACAACAGTTTTGGTAATCCCGCACCTCCTCCTAACTTCCAAACTACGAATTCTCTGCATTATATTCACACCACACATTGCCCTCAGACATGACATCTCCACTTCCTCCAGCCTTCTCCTCGCTGCAACATTCATCACCCATGCTTCACACCCATATAAGAGTGTTGGTAAAACTATACTCTCATACATTCCCCTCTTTGCCTCCAAGGACAAAGTTCTTTGTCTCCACAGACTCCTAAGTGCACCACTCACCCTTTTCCCCTCATCAATTCTATGATTCACTTCATCCTTCATAGACCCATCCGCTGACACGTCCACTCCCAAATATCTGAATACATTCACCTCCTCCATACTCTCTCCCTCCAATCTGATATCCAATCTTTCATCACCTAATATTTTTGTTGTCCTCATAACCTTACTATTTCCTGTATTCACTTTTAATTTTCTTCTTTTGCACACCCTACCAAATTCATCCACCAATCTCTGCAACTTCTCTTCAGAATCTCCCAAGAGCACAGTGTCATCAGCAAAGAGCAACTGTGACAACTCCCACTTTATGTGTGATTCTTTATCTTTAAACTCCACTCCTCTTGTCAAGACCCTCGCATTTACTTCTCTTACAACCCCATCTATAAATATATTAAACAACCACGGTGACATCACACATCCTTGTCTAAGGCCTACTTTTACTGGGAAATAATTTCCCTCTTTCCTATGTACTCTAACTTGAGCCTCACTATCCTCGTAAAAACTCTTCACTGCTTTCAGTAACCTACCTCCTACACCATACACCTGCAACATCTGCCACATTGCCCCCCTATCCACCCTGTCATACGCCTTTTCCAAATCCATAAATGCCACAAAGACCTCTTTAGCCTTATCTAAATACTGTTCACTTATATGTTTCACTGTAAACACCTGGTCCACACACCCCCTATCTTTCCTAAAGCCTCCTTGTTTATCTGCTATCCTATTCTCAGTCTTACTTTTAATTCTTTCAATAATAACTCTACCATACACTTTACCAGGTATACTCAACAGACTTATCCCCCTATAATTTTTGCACTCTCTTTTGTCCCCTTTGCCTTTATACAAAGGAACTATGCATGCTCTCTGCCAATAAATAACAAAAAGGCACAATACCGTGACTGGAACGATACACAAATAACCCGCACATAAAAGAGAGAAGCTTACGACGACGTTTCGGTCCGACTTTGTCAATGGTCCAAGTCGGACCGAAACGTCGTCGTAAGCTTCTCTCTTTTATGTGCGGGTTATTTGTGTATCTCTGCCAATCCCTAGGTACCTTACCCTCTTCCATACATTTATTAAATAATTGCACCAACCACTCCAAAACTATATCCCCACCTGCTTTTAACATTTCTATCTTTATCCCATCAATCCCGGCTGCCTTACCCCCTTTCATTTTACCTACTGCCTCACGAACTTCCCCCACACTCACAACTGGCTCTTCCTCACTCCTACAAGATGTTATTCCTCCTTGCCCTATACAAGAAATCACAGCTTCCCTATCTTCATCAACATTTAACAATTCCTCAAAATATTCCCTCCATCTTCCCAATACCTCTAACTCTCCATTTAATAACTCTCCTCTCCTATTTTTAACTGACAAATCCATTTGTTCTCTAGGCTTCCTTAACTTGTTAATCTCACTCCAAAACTTTTTCTTATTTTCAACAAAATTTGTTGATAACATTTCACCCACTTTCTCATTTGCTCTCTTTTTACATTGCTTCACCACTCTCTTAACCTCTCTCTTTTTCTCCATATACTCTTCCCTCCTTGCATCACTTCTACTTTGTAAAAACTTCTCATATGCTAACTTTTTCTCCCTTACTACTCTCTTTACATCATCATTCCACCAATCGCTCCTCTTCCCTCCCGCACCCACTTTCCTGTAACCAC